>NC_067140.1:3226834-3334036 GCF_903995435.1 Acomys russatus | reverse complement strand
ATAACAGCCTTGGGCAAGCATTAAATTAAGTCTTCCAGGAATCTGGTTTAAAATACAGATGATTGAGTCAGCCGATGGCAAGGGATGTCATTATTCTCCCTCACAGCTCCCCTCACTGAGGCTGGTTGTAGTGGATGTAAACATGTTTTTGTTTTGATCCCATGTGTGGGATGTGAAAGAGACTTGTGGAGGGGTGTGTGGTGTTTTTCCACTAAAAGTAGACTTGTGAGAGAACAGGTGATGTTTATCCACTGAAAAAGAAACCAGCTCTTGTGGGGGCATGGGCTTTGCCAAGTGATAAACATCCTAGTACAGACTCTGAGAATATATATATATATATATGTGTGTGTGTGTGTGTGTGTGTGTGTGTGTGTGTGTGTGTGTGTGTGTGTGTGTGTATGTATGTATGTATGTATGTATGTATGTATGTATAATCTTAGTTTTGGCTACTGAGTGAGGCCATGCCTGAGAGTCTTCTGCTGCTGAATCTCAGGGATTGCATTTTTAATGGCATAAACCACAAATACATAAATGTTAAAAGAGGGTCAGTGTTATCTTGGTTCTGACTCTTGATCAAAGTGTTACCTGGATGAATCACTTTGCCTCTATGAACCTCATCTCTTTCCTTGCCATCAGGATGTGGTAAAGTATTAATAAGACCTCTTTAGTGGCAGCCTTCCTGAGAAGGGTACGATCAGGGCCCATTGGGTGTCACAAGGATCTCTAATCTCCCTAGGGGCCTCATATTCCTGTAACTTGTGGGTGATGTCCAAGAACTGAATAAAATGGGAGGGCTAAGTGAGTGTGTAGAGAAAAGAGATTGAGATACCCCTTAGGATGAGATAGACAAGAAAGGCCACAGATACCTGAGCCTGTCTGTCTGTTCTCCTGGGTCTCATTGGTCAGGGTGGTGCCAATACACACGGGCATGTGCAGCTGCATGATTGGAGTTCTGCCACAACCATACAGTGGCTATATGCCCACTCTCTCTATTTTTCTGCAATTCTGAGCATAAAAATAAACTGTGACGTGTACCCTATGTCCTTTTCAGCTCTAGCTTCAGCCACTCAATTGCAATCTCACCCACACATACCCCATACACTTCTAACAACTCCTATTGGAAGGACTGAAGCGAGCCACAAAGAGTGCAGCTAGGAATTTTATTGCTGAGATGAGGGTAACAGGTGACTACTGAAAGAAGAAGGGAGTATGGGAGGGTCCTCCATATGATTTCTGGTAGACTTTGTGTAGATGACAGTAGCATTTTCTAAAGATAAAACCCACAGGCAGTAAGAAGACACTGGGAAATAACCTGGAATGAAATCACAAGGACATTGGCTGTCATAGCAGCAGTGAGAATAGGCTTTCACTTGGCATTCATTAGATACATGGTAGTCTGGCCTTTCTGTGTCCACTCAGTCGTATTGTGTCCAGCATGACTTAGGGCATGGAGAGAAGAGATACAACTGTAGATTTCTAATCTTGTTCTCTCACACTTTGCTCTGAACCCTTGTGATCTTTTCCTCTGGAGCCATGGTACATGGAAATAGATTTATTGGCGCCATGCCCATGAAGCCAGAGTTCATATGCAGACCATGGACAAGTGTTTGTCCACAATGTCAGGACTAAGTAAAAAACTCCAGTAAATTCATTTAGTAACAAAGGTCCCAGATAAGCCTGGGTTCATGATTGCAGGCTCTAGGTTCATGACATAGACTCGGGGTTTGGTGTGTACTCATCTCAGAGCTCAGCCTGGAGTCAGGATCAAGTCTCAATTTTTCTAGTCTTGTGACAGAAGCAAAATGTACCTTGTCCTGGCTTCCTGACAAGCTGCTCTGCACAGGGCACAGAGCCTACCTATAGGATTTGAATAAGAACTGCCCTAATATCTCACATATTTGAATAATTGGTCTCGGGTTGTAGGAACTGTTTGGGAAGCATTAGGAGGTGTGTCACTAGGGATGGGCTTTAAGATTTCAAAGGGCCATATCATTGCTGGTTAGCTCACTCTGCCTGGCAATGGGGTCTCAATACATAAACTCTCAGCTACTACTCCAGGGCCATGCCTGTCTATCTGCTGCCATGTTCCTCACTATGTTGGACTTGAGCTCTACGCCTCTGGAGTTATGAGACTAAAAATAAGCATTTTCTTGGATAATTTCCTTTGGTCGTGTTGTTTTTCTCATGGCAATTAAAATTAACTAAAACAGTACCCATACCAACAGGGGGTGCCATGGCATCCTCTATTGCTTCGTCCTCTTCACATGGAGACTTCATTTGCCTTTTCCTGTGGTTGGGCTGAAGAGTCCAATTCAATATCAGTCTCATTCTTTGTCATGTGAAAATGACAGAGCTGAAACCGCCATGCAGCCTGTCACTCTGTTACCTGTGTGACCTTAAATACATCAACTGTTCACCTGAAATGGGTAATGTTAGTGTCCCACTGAGTAGACACAATGATGTAGTGCATACAAGACACAGAAGGACTGGATAAAGAAATATACCCATAGAAGGGCCATCTCCAAGGCCTGACACTGTACATGCCTGGTTTCTGTTCACCTGGGAACTCTGTCAAGCACAGGGAGCTAAAGGCTCAAATGAGGCCCCTAATTAAAGGAGGAGAGCCAATGGCTCCCCTTGGTCAGGTTGCAAAGTCCCTGCCAGGGGCATTCTCATGGCTATTTTTGTGTCCCATGGAAGGCTCTCCAGTCCCCATGCTATGACTTACAGATGATGTCATAAAGATAATTTGCTTCTGTGGCCATGAGGTATCTCCTGAATGCTGTACATACCTGAGAATCAGAGAGAACATTCAGGAAGGAGGAGGGGAAAAGAAAAGGGAAACAGATGAGACTTTGCTGGTAACACACTTCCCACTCTCCCCCAACAGAGGGGCTAATTTCCAGGACCCAAGAACAGTTTGCTTAGCAATCTGGAACTATGGAATTGTAGCAGCCTGAAACAGAACAGTCCAGGAGCTGAGAACCTACCACCTCAGGATGTCAGAAGTTCAGATACTGGAGATTTAGCATCCAGAATTCTAACATTTCAGACCCCTAAAAACCAGAAACTGTGGAATTTTTAGCTCCTCAGAAGTTTGATGCCTTATGAAGGCCCAATTCCCACTTCCCTGTAGATTTTCATTCATAGGTGGCTTAAGCACAGTCATTTAAATGAAGGTGTGTTGATTGCAAGGAAACATTAGCTTAAAGGGATGTAATAAATAGCTCAAGGCAGCATCCGTAATTTTTGCCTCATTTCTGCATGCCAGATACAGAGGAGGAAGACAAGCCTGCAGACCTTCCAAAGAGAAATCTGCACCTCCCAGGAAACAGTGTCCTGAGTACGCAGCCACACCTACAGATGCCACTCCTGTCCACACCAGATGACAGGAGCCGGGGACTTACTTCTCCTTGAAGCACATATGCCAGTAAGGCTTTGGTGTTATTTCTCAATAATCTGTTGAAATAGGTGGTTTTTCTGGAAAAAGTACAGACAAGAGAGCCCTATGAAGGTTGGTGACGTACAATGCTGCTCTATTTTATCAGTTCAGCTCATCAAGGTGGGCCATCACTGAGCTCCTGAGCATCTCCTGCCTAAGTAGCTGCTTCCTCAGTGCCTGAGTGCTCATCACAGCCCTGACACAGCATCGTTCATTCAGACTCTATATAAGGAGCACCAGGCACTGGGCAGAAAACATTCAACATTTAACCTTCATAAGCAAATCTCAGTGAGGTTGCTTACTTTCAACTCTCATTCAGCTGTCATCTCCTGGGGCAGCTTGTTCTAGGTGTGCACAGAAAAAAGTATTTTCTCTCTTTTTGTTCTAATAAGTATAGTGATCATTCTTATTTTCCATGAATTCACTGATGGACCAAATACTCCTCAGCCTGCTTTTCCCTCAGGGTATGTTGCAGGAGACAGAAAGCCCTTTTCCCTTTCTTTTTTTTTCACCAAATCATTGTCCATCCTCAGAACAATGTCTGCCTGGAACATAACAGAGTTGTGACTAGAATAATGAGAAATTGGGTCCAAGGGGATAGTTCAATCCAAAACTGATAGTTTAGTTCTAGTAAGAATGAGGACCTGAGCTGCATCTCTAGTACCCATCCAAAAAGAAAGAGGAAGGAAAATCCAGAGACTAAGATGGGTAGATTCCACAGCCAGCTTAGAGTCCTTGGGGTGCTCTAGACCTAGACCACTTACATGTGTGTGTGTGTGTGTGTGTGTGTGTGTGTCCACACACAAGTCATCATTCCCCAAAACAAAACAAGCAAATGTACAGTGTAATATCAGGTGGTGTCACCCCACTATTGATCCTAGGCCTCAGGAGACAGAAGATGTTAGATGACGAATTCAAGCTAACGAGGAAGATATAGTGAGACTCTGTCTCCAAATAGGTATGCTCACAGAGACAACATAGACATGTACTCTGAAGGTTAAGATTACATGCTTATAATCAAAAGAGAATGAATCTATCAGACCATGAAAGATGAAAAGATGTGATGATTTGAAGTAAGAAGAAAGGTGCTTTATGTGACCAGAATATCCATGAAAGGTCCTGCGGAAGGAACAGGTCTCCCTGAGGGACAGAACGAAATCCACTGTGTTTAAATGGAGAGAGGTGGGCAGAGCCATATCACGAGGCTATGTGGCCATGGGCATTCAGACCCAGTGGAGCAGCACCAATTTCCTGGGTCTGTTTGCCAGGGCAGTGTACAACAGGACCCAGACCTTTGGGTGTGCAGGAAAAACCTGTGGTCCTGTCTTTGCTATTAGAGCAGATATGTGGTAGAGAAAGGATGGGTAGCCTCAGGACATGGTTGTCAAGGCTGGAAACAGAGACTATCCCTTTGCTCCTGACAAAGTCTCCCTAGCCCCAGACTTGAAATCCATGTTTCCTCTTCCAGAAAGTTGGTAACATCACTTCCCCCACATAGTGCCTGAGCTAAACCTGCATTATTAAGCATAAAATCAAAGATGCAGGTTTTGAGTCAATGGGAATCAGTGATGGAAATGACAGGATTAGGATGTCAAGCTCTCACTGCTGAATTTTCCCAGGGACAAGGAGTAATTCAGAACAATCAGAGTCCATGCTAGCTTTTAATTGTCCAACTGTCTCCCATCTCCAGGTGGATATAATTTTAACATCTTCAGAGGCATGAGGCACTTTGACCCAGCTGAAAGGCACCATAAATGCATAGCTACAGCTTGGAAGGGTCAACAGTCCATAGGACAGGAACAGTCAATAGTCTCAGATCCACATCTTATTGGTTTTTTATCCTTAGCAAGGTTCCAGGCTCAACATGTGTATTTACACACGTCTTCATCCCAGAAGCTGAAAAGTACAGATTTTTACTGCTCAAATGCACAGATGTGCAAACTGTGGCCTCTAAAGATGAAGCTAAAGAGTGAAAAAGATAGTTGTGACAGAGATGATAGCTGATGCTAGTCTGATGGTGTGTTTCACTATGCCACCTCCTAGGAATAGGATTCAAGTCAGGGGTCCTAAGCCTCCGTAGGTCTGCAAGGAAGGATGAGTCTTACCCGCCTGACACGGAAATGGACATTTTGTTCATATCAATTGAACATTGCTTTATGAACAGAAAGGGTCGTCCGGTCTTGGGATCAGTTTGAGCAGCGAGTGAAGCTGTGAGGTCCCAGGAAACAGAAAGCTTGGCAGTGTCGTCAGTGAAAGGCCTGCAGAAAACAAGAGTCACATCAGGCACAGGTCTAGAAGGCTTTGCACGTTTCACTGGTTGTGCTAGTTCTATGTGGACATGGTGCAGGGTGTCTATGGCATTGTCCCAGTGTCCAGCCAATGCCAACATGTTGTGTGTTCTCTAAAACTTGCATGTTTATACAGGACTTCTTTAGACCAACCACATTTAGCACATGTGAGACTGTTACTTGGGAAGAGACTAATAATGAAAATAATTGCTACTGTTGTAACACAAAATTATCTGTGGGCATTCACTTATAGTACCTGGTTGATCCACTTAATCAGTACATAGTGCTAGGAGTTAAATCACACTTGTTTTCAGCAAGAAATCCTGGACATAGAGAAGTTAAGTAGTTACTCCAGGGTTGTCACCACTCAAGGCTTCACAAAAGTATTGAATTTATACAACAACACACACCTGTGTCCCAGTGCTGGTAATAGACACCTGAGTCTCACACATGCTGGACAAGTGCTCTCTCTGAATGCCACTTCCTGTCTCTAGAATTTATTTGGCAGAGGTTATGACTGTTATTTACCTCTATCTGTCCATTTTAAATATCAAAAAGTCTTTAATATCTTGTATCTCTTGTCCAGGAAGTTCTAGTGAATATCTATAATTTTAAGGTTCTTTGAGAGATCTTATCTCAAAAATAAATGTGGCAAGGTATTGAATGTTGTCTTCTGATCTCCACAACCATGTGTGAGTGCACATGTGAAACTATATACACATGAATACACATATGTACATATGTACAACAAAATAAACATATTTTGCATAGAATATCTTTTAAAGAGACTTTTCTTGGCCAGTTTTCACTAGAATATTTTAAAGATTGGCATTTTAGGCCTCAGAGGTTCCCTTCATTTACAGATTAGGAAGCTGAGGGCAGAAGTCGAGCAGGGGTGAGAACTAAATGCCTACTCAAATGGCCATATTGCAGTCCACCCCTTAAGTCCAAGTGACTCAACTTACGGATTCACAGATGCATCCAGAAACCATGGAAAATTTCAGGTTGATCATGTTGCCGGCTTTTTCCATTTGAACGTCCAGGATTCTGATTTCTTCAGAATTGAGCCTGCACAAAACCCACAAGTGCCCCCTTGTCATACTTCTTTGAAGTGTCTGTGCCTCTCCAGCCTCACTCTCTTGTCCTCACTATATCCTTTTCAGAAATATGAGCCTCTACACTCTCAGGTGCAGTGGAACTGGAGGGAGGGGAGGAAGCAAGCAGCAGAGCCAGAACTTGAACCCAGGCCTATATGACTCAAAACTCCATCAATTTCCTGCTTTGGAGTGAAGAATACAATCCCAGCTTTCTGTCCCTTGAAACAGCTTGCACTTACACTCCTCACTATATCTGGAGAAGAAAAGAGTCTTCTTAGTGAAAATCTTTAGGTACCAAGATGCTTGTGGAGAGCACAAATGGAACTTTCACCTTGAGCCTGAAATTACAGACTGTGGGAACTGTGGGAAATGGCCCTGTAGCCCTGTCTCATATATACCCAAGCACCAATGAGCCTTGCCTTAGAACTCCTCCATACTGTGGGGAATGGGAGGCTTACCCATCTAACTTTGACATTGAATTGCAGTTTCTTTTCTGACAGTAAAAAAATAAAAAATAAAAAACACCAACTCACCGAAACCACTCCCATATAAAATAGACTTGAGTCTGTCAAAGTTCAGACTCTTAACAGTGTCTTTAATGTCGTGGACTAATTGCTCAGTATTCTCATTCAGATGGTCAAGGATACCTGAAAAACAGCAGTCATCCGTCAGTGCCCCGCAGAACCCCTATGGAATGGGCTTCCACCCCCCTGGTCTCAGAGAAGTCAGTTTCTCTGTGCTGTTTTGTTCAGTCTATGCAACAATTCAGTCAGGGAAGAAGTGCCACTGTCCTCACTGTAGAGATGAGGAGCCTGAGACTCCTAAGGTGGGGAAATGTGTCTACACAGGTGAGTCCATAGACTGTTTCCAGGCTGAGTTCCTGTTAATATATATTGAGTGTTTATCAACAAACAATTGATGATTGGCAAGCAATTGAATTTGACTGTGTATACCTGTTTGAGTGGACACTTCAGAGTCTGTCACTCTTAATTAAGGTGCTCATGTGAGTTTGAGAAACTAAGTCAGTCACTTGAGAGAATAAATTAAGAAATGAAAAACCTATAACAAAGGGAAAGAAAAAAAACACATAGAGCAAAATGTGGCTCTAAAAAATGTTGCTCCAGCCAGGGAAAGTAGCAAATAGGGTCCCAAAATGGCAGATTAGAATCAGTCCCAGTGAACAATAATTTACACTAAAGTATGAGACTGTCCTAACAGAGGATCATAGAGAACAATCTGAGAATGAATAGAATAAAAGGTAAGTACCAAACCATGTGTATGAAGTAGGAGGCATGTTTGTGTGTAAAATAACTCTACTGTGAACCAAGGCAATTACTAACTAAGGGTCAAAGAAACCAACAACAATCCCTTATTTTCAAAAGGAGTCAAACTTAAAATATTGCTTTAAAATATTGATTGCAACTCAGTTTTGCCTGCCACTTTCTCCACATTTTTTAAACTGTCTCATTTCTTTGGGTGTAAAACATTTTGTATAAAATACATTCCATTCTGGTTATTTAGTGAATTTTAAGTCCACCATCCAGCTTTGGCTGCTGAAATTATAAATCTTCAAAGACTGCCCTTTGTTTCTTTTTAGACTGCTTTTCTGAACTATATTGAGTATCTTTGATTTCTATCAAAGGCATTTCACTTCTTCTTCTTTAGGGCTGTTTGTAATATGTCTGTCTAGGCATAAATTGTTTTTCTTTTTTCCTTCCTTCCTTCCTTTCTTTGATTTTTAAAAAAAGTATTCCAGTGTGTATGATCGTATACAATCTGTGTTTTCAATGCAGTGGTGAGACTGGTAAGATGTCTCAGTAGCTAAGAGGTCGTTGCTGTTCTTGCAGAGGACTGGAGTTCAGTCCCAACACCCTTTTTAGATAGCTTATAACCAGTTTTACCTCCAGAGGATCTTACATCATCTCCTGGCATCTTGGACACACATAAAGACATACACATAGAGATACATATACAGACATAAAAATATTTCTAAAAAACACTTTTAGGGAAAAAGATGTAGCCATAATAACAGCAACTAAGCTCTCAGATGAACAGTGTATACAAATTGTAATGATGCAGACAGGACCACCTTAGCTGGCACTGCTTAGATAGCTACATCTCACCATACAACTCCCTAGGTAACCTTGAACCTGACACCCTTTTCACTCATCTTCCATTCCCTAGGTGTGCAATGGTGGGTTGCTCCTTTTGTTATCATTGAAAGTTGCCTTAACATTGACCACATTTGAAAGCAGCATGTACAGAGCTTTCCTGTTCCTCAAAAAAGTGCTTCTCTTATCAGGTGTGCTGTTCTTCTATAACAGAGAACAGAGGTGCCACTAAACAGACAGTGGGGTTCTCATGGATATTCAGCCAGTTTATGTGATGTGCTTCATTTCCAGGAGTCAACACATATCAATAAAAAAAATAAATATGTAGACCTGCAGAAATACATGCTAATGATTTTGACACAGCACTTTAGTTAAATCATATAAAGCATTAGTAAAAATGTGAAGAATGAGAGGATGGTTAACATTAGAGAAATGCAAAGTGAAACAATTTAAATTTCTCATCTCTGATCACGACAAACCAGTTAACGATGTCCAGGTTAGTGCATGCAAGGGATCACTGTGGGGACCAAGATCCCACAGACTGCAAGAGAAAGTGACTAGAGGATACATGTCCACAGTTCCCATTTATTATGATGTGCACAACTGAAAAATTTGAAATTGCACTTAGATAAATGTATCCTGTGTTTTTATTGGCATGACTCTATATAATGTTATAGGACTATTTCTAAAATGAAAAGTGATTGGGGAAGGTACTGGAAGGCTGCATATTTCCCCATAAGTCAATCACAAAGAACAACACTGCCCCGTCCCACCAGATAGAATTCATAATGTTCAAATTATTCAGGATTACTGTCAACATTACCCAATGTGCCAGTGAACAGGCCATACAAGATAATAAGGCTCCCAAGTCGGAACATCTTTGGCGCAGACACCTGGATGGTCATAAGATGAAGAAGAGTCAAGAACCCACAGTGAATCTCTGTTACTCTCACACTTACCTTCCTATAAGAGAGATGTGCCTCTTTAAACAATATATAAGAAATGGAGTGAGCATAGGTGCCTACCCTCAGGACTGGAAAAAAAGTGAGGCCAAGTACACGATGGAATTTTATTTAGTCATAATGAAAAATGAAATCATGATGTTTCAGGAAATGGATGGAAGTGGAAGTCATTTGTGCTTAGTGAAAATAAGCAGATTAAGAAGCCAAAATACCTGTAATGTTCAATTTTCTTAACAGTTATATTTTATTACAAACTTATTAACTGCGCATACCTCAATTATTACCAGATTAACCTAAGCAAAAGGAAAAGGAGATTAAAGAACACAATAGTGAAACTTTAAGGATATCAGTCAGAGGAATGATTCTCCTGGCATAGTTGGCGGGATTGTTCTGCTGGAACCTGTCTCAACCAGAACCCGGAGCCCTGAAACCAGCCTTCCCTCGAGTGGTTCTCTCTAGAAGCAACTTGAAGTGGAGCAACGAACAGCCAAAACTATCTCCAGTCTCCAGAACGACTGCCCAGCCTCCTGTCCTGGGTATGTGTGTATGTATGTATGTATGTATGTATGTATGTATGTATGTAGTATGTATATATGTGGTGTGTGTATAATTCTGTGAGTATGTATGTGAATGTATATGTATAGGTATACTTATGCATATGTGTGTATAGAGGCTCCCACCACTTGAATGTTGGGAAGGGTCATAAAATCAGGTGACCATAAGAAGAAAAGAAAAAATCTGAAGAGAAGAGAAGAGGAGGAAGAAAGAGAGCAGAAAATGTATATAACATGAAAGTAAAAGGGAGGAGGCAGGGGTTAGCAGAGGGTTGAAATGGGGAAGGACAGCAGGGGGTGGAAAGGATGAGAATTACTTATGTAGAAGTATGCTCCAGCAACCCCCTAATGTTACAGTAAATTTAAACATAAGAGACACAACGACATGCAAATATAACTGAGGAGTTGGCTTGTTCTAAAGATGAGCAGACAGGGTGGGATGGCAGAGAAACTTTTCAGACACAGCCAAGAAGTGGAGAGCCAGGGCATTGGAAAGCCAAGCTGATTACAACCTATGCTGCTTGTGCTCAGAACCTTTGTGTTTGCTGCCTTCTCTGCTTGAAAATTATTCTCTCTTTTCATTTCTACCTGATCTGTTCTCTTGCTTCAATGAAACTTCACACCTTCCACAAAGCCAGCTCCAGATCCCTTCACAGAGACTAGTTCTGGGCTCCACAGTGTTGGTCTCCACCAAACCTGGGGCAGCACTGACCTCAGGGAAAAGCAATGACTTGTGTCATTGTTGAGATTAGTCTCCAGTGAGAAGCCTTTCTCTATACACTAAGACAAGTCATTAAAGTATAAAATTTGAACAATCAACAGAACCAGGGACATATGTTGTTAGTCTGACACAATATCATCTACACTTCAAGTTTGTTAGAGTCAAAACTTTGCTAATACAGTCTTCTCTCTGCTTCTTTCCCAAGTCATCCAGAGTCATATAAGAGTCACATAGAGGGAGCCCCGACTTACTGGCTTGCAGTAGGATACACACAAATCCTAGTTTCTGTATGATCTCCTGAGATACTGGGTGACAGTGCCCCTTATATTGTGGTCCCAGGATGAGAAGCAAGTCCTGTTTTCAGGATGTTCTAAGGAGACTCCAAAGAAAATACATAAGGTTAGCCAACATATTCCAATTCAAAGGTCACAAGGATACTTGAGTGACTGTGATGGATGAAGAGGAACTTCTGCCAAGACTAAGGTCCTGAGCTGTGGAAGCTGAGGCTGCCAAGAAGTGGACAGTTCAGTACTGGCTGGAAAGAAGACCCAGAATCTATCAATGGAAAATTATTCTGTTGGGAAGGCTCATAGCATTTACCCAGGCTACCTCCATTTTATCATTTGGAAACTGGGAAGGACAACAGCTTTGGTCATGCAATCACTACAGTAGAATGTGTTTCTCAGCTCACTCTGAGCACACTTCCTATGCACCTGCCCTGTATCTGAGAGTCCTAATCACATTGGCTGGAAAGAACCAGCTGTAGGCTTTGACCTTTTTCAATCTACTTTATTTGGTGCTCTTTCATGCTTATACCTGCCTTCCAATCCACCTACCCTAGATAGGAGATAAGAGAGGTTAATGGGAACAGGAGAAGTAGATCTTTCTAGGGTCATTTCCTTGGAGTGAGTCCACTGGTATAGTCAGCAGGATTCCAGCAGCCCCATTAAACAGCAAACCCAGAAGTTCAGCAAAGGTGACTGCACCCACAGCCTCTGGAACCCAGAGCAGCAGCCAGAACCTATAAACTCAAAGCACTCACTGAAGAGGTTCTCTCTAGGAGGGTGTCAAAGTGGAGTGATGAACAGCCCATATAGTATATATAAATATATTCTTTCTCAGAGTCTGTATTAGGATTTATATCAGTTGGCAAAGATCAGGCCCCCACAAGAGCTGGATAATTTTCCACTGGATTGACATCACCTGTTCTCTCACAGGTCTACTTTCAGTAGAAAAATACCAAAACTGAAACTCTTACACAAGTCTCTTTCACATCCCACACATGGGATCAAAACAAAACATGTTTACATCCACTACAACCAGTCTCAGTGAGGGGAGCTGTGAGGGAGAATAATGACATCCCTCACCATCGGCTGACTCAAGCATCTGTATTTTAAACCAGATTCCTGGAAGACTTAATTTAATGCTCGCCAAGGCTGTTATTTCCCAGAGTAGAAAATCCCAACAACATTAAACTAAAAGAATGAAAACAAATGGGTTCATAGCCACCATGCTGTCAAGGGTTAGTGTTTCTTCTTCATGAAGTCAGCATGGCTCGATGAATGATTCACATCCTTCCTACCCTGGCATCAGCCATGTTTACAGTGTGGTCATGTGATCCACAAGTTACCAATGGGCATGAGACAGATGATGTGTGAATGTGCATGCCAGGGTGGCTGTGGGCTGAGAGGGGGAATGCAGTTCCACTGATAAAGGAATAAAGCAAAGAACTAAAGAGAATTGGGATTTGAGTTTATAACTCATAGGATCCATGTGCAGCAGAGTATTGCTGGATACAGGAAACAGGCCTGACATGAAATGACATTTTCTTTCACGTTGTTTGTTTTTTAAGAAAAACCATTTTTACTGGTTTCATTTTCTGGGGGACATTGACGGATAATTGTAACTGCAAAAGTTTACAGATGAAGTCGAATAAGAGTTCTGTGGAGACACACACTCTCCACTAAAGTAGACAGGTATTTTATTTCCATCAGGGAGAAGCAAAAGCAATTCTGTGGCATAGAATTCACCTTGCAGCCAGAAAATGCATGTTTTCTTCATGTTATCCATGTCTCTTCTTGAGTCATTGAGATGAGACAGTTCACAAGGTACTTGCTTCATTGGCCTAATGACCCCTGTTTTCTCTCCTGAGCCCACAGAAAGGTAGAGGTGGGAACAACTCCTTAAAGTTATACTGACCCCAACAGGCACATGGTCACACATGTCCCTGCACTCACATGATTATGAACATTAACTCCCTACAAACATGAAATAGTAAATAAAAACAAAAATACAAGATTGATGTTTCCCAGATCAAATACAGGGTAGACTGGTGTCAGCCCTCCTCAGGACAATAGTGAAAGACACTGCTGGACAATAGGATGCATGGTGACCTCCATCTCATGTTTGGTATGGCAATATCACTAAGAATTTCAGAAGCCCAACTCTACCTCCAAACCCTATGTCTCATGGGCACAGCTCTTCACAGTGTGGGCAGTAGAAATACAAACACCTGTAAGCAGACACTTTGCAATGAGCACTGTCCTTTATTTGCCACCAGGAGCTGTCCCGATCTATCATGTTCTATCTCCCAGTGACATTGAAGAAGGTTCATATAGGAAGGGCCTTTGTTGAAATGGAAAAGTAGTGCCAGTGCCCAAAGTGAGCACAGGAGCCGCTAGTCTACCAGGACGCATCCAGGGGGCAGCAGTGAGCAGTTCAAGTCTACCCTGTGGGCAGATGCAGATGTTTGCCTACTGTCTGGCCTTCAGGTTCCTTATTGAACCTGCTCATTGTCAGGAAGCAGATTGAGAGCCTCATTTTCCAGCGGAAGAAGCAGGATTTTGAGATGCCCATGTCTGCCAAGGTACACCGGGGTTGAAAAGTGCTTGAATCCTTCCACCTATATCAGGTGAGGCCAGTTGGAAGCAGAGCACTGTTCTTGGGCTTAGACATCCTGTTTTCCAAAGGACTCATTTTTAGGTTGCTCAGCAAGCCAACGCCAGGGCATCACAGAAACAGGTGGGTGTGGAGCCTTGGGCAGGGGACAGCACAGAAACCTGCCACTGCTATTTAAAAAGGCCTGGAGGCCTGTCCTGAACATGAGGTAGCCAAAGCAAAGGACATTATGACCTTGTGATTCTGTCAGCTCAGACACAAGAGTCTGCTGTGGTCTTGCCATGGTCTTCTGTACGCAGACCATGTTCTACAAACCCATGAAAACCCTATTTTCAATATAAGGTACAGAGACAAGTGCCATGCTGAAATCTTGTTAAGAGGGGTTCTCACACACCAGAAACAGAGATTAGGGGTGCTGGTGCTGGAGGTTATTACCACAGGCCCCAGTTGTCTCCACTGCTAAGTAGATTAACTAACACCTTGTGTCTGGATCAGCTTGGCATGATGAGTCATGATGGTGATGAGGACCCTGAAGCGGCACATTCAGGGCCTGTCACTGGCAATGAAAGGACATTGGTTCAATTCCTCCCTCTTCCCACTTCCGGCTTCATCAACTGGGATGTGGCATCTTCGTTCTGCGTGAGTGGAACTGAGAACTGGAGCTTACCTTCCTGCTATCCATGAGCAGAACAAACAGATGTGGGAAACAAGGGACTGTCCTCACACTGGGAGGGTGGAGACAGTGGACTGTAATGTCTGCCCTTGCATTACATAGTGCCCATAGAGTATTATATATAAAAAATAAGATGCCAGTCAACAGATAAGATGGGGAGAACGTTATTGTAGGAATGTGGGAGAGTAGGAATGGGAGCGGCACCACTAGGGGAAAGAGACAGAGACAGAGAGACAGAGAGCAACAGAGAAAGGAAGAGAGAAGAGAGAAGGTTCTCAAAAGAGTAAGACAAGGAGGTTTTGCCATTTATATACTAGACAGGGGCACACCAAGTACCAAGTAGCTGATAAGACCATAGGTTACTAGGCAACCTGGAAGTACATATGCTAACATTCCTCCCTTTTCCTATAATTAAAAACTTGAGGATTTGTATGGCAGTTCATGTATAGTCAGTTAACATATATAAATGTAGATTCATTGGAAGCAGCACTTGGTCATCATGAAAAGGGGGAAAAGAGAGGAGGGAAACAATAAGAATAAAATGTCAAGATTATGTGGTCAAAGGGAAAGAAAAGCTTTGCCCGGAATGTTTAGGGTAGAGGGCAGGGTGTGTCAGGCATGTCCTGTAGCAGATAGAGACCAAGCAGTGCTGGGAGAACCAGGAGCTATGTGTCCCTGGTCTGAAGCACACCATTCCTGCCTTTTGTTGACCATAAATGGATAAGGGATAAAGAAGTCAATTGTCTGGTTTCTCCTCCATAAGCGTGCATGGCACCAGGCTCTCTGCAAGATGATAATGGATTGAGCCTCTGAAACTTTGAGAGTCAAGATGGCAGCCAGCAGTGTGGACTGTGTTTGGAAGTTCTGGTGAACAATTAAGGGAATTGCACAGATATCTGAGCCAGGAACACCGAGGTCTCCACACCATGGAAGCAGGCTAGGCAGAGTGCTCAGTTCCACCTGAGGCACTAGCTCAGTGCAGCCGAAGTTCTCCTGCTGTGATGCCGGCTGGGCAGAAGGCTCAGTTCCACTGCAGGTGCTAGCTCAGCTCAGCGAGCAGTTCTGCCCGAGACACAAGCTCAGCTCAGCTTACAGTTCTTGGGTGCTGACACAAGCTGAGGTCAGCATGCGGATTCAGCCCAGAGTCCCTAGCTGGACTTGCTGGGCAGATTGGGCCCAGAGGTTCTACCTGAGCTTTGTGCACAGGTCCGGCAGCCCTAAGACGCTGGCTAGACTCTCAATGCAATTTAGGCCCAGAGTCCTGGGCTGAACTCAGTGCGCAGTGTGGGTCCAGAGCCCCTGGCTGAGCTGGGTGCACAATTCCTCCCCGGAGACTCAGGTGGAGCTTGCCGTGCAGTTTGGGGCCAGAGTCCCTAGCTGTGCTTGGCAGACAGTTGGGCCCAGAGACTCTAGCTGAGCTTTTGGCATAGTCCTGGCTCTAAGACTTTGGTTGGACACAGTGTGCAGTTTGAATCTAGAATTCCTCGCTGAGCGTGGTGGACTGTTTGGGCCCTGAGTCTATAACTGACCACAGCAAGCACTTTGGGCCAAAACCCCTAGCTGAGCTTGGTGCGTAGTCCCAGCCCAAAAATTCTGGCTGGACCCTGTGTGCATTTTTGGCCCAGAAACCCTAGCTGAGCTCAGCAGACGGTTCAGGCCTTGAGAATCTAGCTGAAGTTGGCACGTGGTTCAGGTCCAATGTCCCTGGCTGGACTTGGCAGGGGACCTAGAAGGCTGTGAATACCTTGGTCTGACCCAACACTCATTCAGAGACCCAAAATGATTGCAGGACACACAGTACAGTGGAGCTGAGGATCACTGGCGGTGAGACTCCAAAACAACAGGGCTAGCCTCCTGCCATCCAAACCAGTGAAACATCAGAGCTTACAGCCTACAGAAATCGTGAGAAAAGAAGTGAATCTATCATCAGACTCCCTCCATCCAATGCTGGAAGCTACCCAAAAAAAACAGATGGCAAGATGTCTAAAGGACAGCATAAAAGCATAAGAAAAAAAACCCAAACCAACATGGTGTCTCTAGTTTCCAGCTATTCCAAAGGCAACAACCAAGAGAACTCAAATACAACAGAAATACAAGAAAATGATTTCAAATCCTTAGTAATGAAGATGATAATGGAGGAAACAAATAAAATTCGTAATCAAATGCAGGAAGATGCAGCCAAACAGGTGAGAGATATAAACGAAGCACATAGAGTGGGACTGGAAAAATTTTCAGGAAATGAAAACAACCAGATGAAGGAAATCTATAAAATGGTTCAAGCTCTGAAGACCTATAAAGAAGCAATGGAAGATACTCAGGAATATACAAACAATCAGATGAAAGAAATCAAAAAATCAGTTCAAGAGCTGAAGATGAAAATGGATTCAATGATAAACACACAGACAGAAGAAAAACGAGAACATGAGACCTCAGAAAAGTAGGCAGGCAACACAGAGGTGAGCTTTCCTAACAGAATCCAAGAGATGGAGGAACAAATCTCAGGTCTAGAAGATACAATCATAGATCTTGAAGCAACCATTAAAGAAAATGCCAAATCTGGAAAACTCCTGACACAAAATATCCAAGGACTCAAGAACACCATGAAAAGAATAAATCTGAGGATAATAGGCATTGAAGAAAGAGAAGATATCACACTCCAAGGCCCAGAAACTATTCTCAACAAAAGCATAGAAGAAAATTTCCCCAATCTAAAGGAAGAGATGCCTATAAACATACAAGAGGCCTACAGAACACCAAATAAAATTGACCAGAAAAAAAAACACTGCCCGTCACATAATAATCTAAACAGAAATCATACAGAATAAAGAAAAAATATTAAAAGCTGCAAGGGAAAAGGGCCAAATAACATTTAATAGCAAACCTATCAGAATTACACCTGACTCCTCAGCAGAGACCATAAAAGCCAGAAGGGCCTGGACAGAGATCCTGCAAACCCTAAGAGACCACAGATGCCAGGCCAGACTACTTTACCCAGCAAAACTATCAATAACCATTGATGGAGAAAACAAAATATTTCATGACAAAAACAAATTCAAACAGTACCTATCCACAAATCCAGCTTTACAGAAGGTACCAGAAGGAAAACTCCATCCCAAAGGGTCAAGCTACAACCAAAACTACCCAGGAAATAGATAACTATACCATGGCCAAAACAAAACTACACAAATGCTTGACTGGAAACAACATCAAAATTTAAACTCTTAACACTCACTGGTCATTAATATCTCTCAACATCAATGGTCTCAATTCTCCAACAAAAGACACAGACTAACTGAATGGGTGCATAAACAAGATCCAACATTCTTCTGCATTCAAGAAACACATCTTACCCATAATGTAATTACTCAGGGTAAAAGGTTGGAAAAAATATTCCAAGCAAATGGTCACAAGAAGCAAGCAGGTGTAGCCATTTTAATATCGAACAAAATAGACTTTCAACCAAAATTAATCAAAAGGGATGAGGAAGGACACTTCATACTCATCAAAGGTAAAGTCAACCAAGATGACATCACAATTCTGAACATCTATGCTCCCAATACAAGGGTACCCACATTTGTAAAAGATCTGCTAAAAAAGCTTAAACCACACATTGATCCCCACACAATAATAGTGGGAGACTTCAACACTCTACTCTCACTGAAGGATAAGTCACTGAAACAGAAACAAAGCAGAGAAATAACAGCATTAACCAATGACATGCGTCAAATAGATCTAACAGATATCTATAGAACCTTTCACCTAAACAAGAATATACCTTCTTCTCTGCACCCCATGAAACCTTCTCCAAAATTGATCACATCCTAGGTAACAAGGCAAGCCTCAGTAGATAGAAGAGGATTGAAATAATACCTTGTATCCTATCAGATCACCATGCTCTTAGGCTGCAATTCAACAACAAAAGAAATAACAAAAAGCCTACACGTATGTGGAAACTAAACAACTCTCTGCTAAATGACACCTGGGTCAGGGAAGAAAGAAAGAAAGAAATCAAGGAGTTTCTGAAATTCAATGAAAATGAAGGAACAACATACCCAAATTTTTGGGATACACTGAAAGCAGTGCTAAGAGGAAAATTCATAGCACTAAGTGCCTTTAAAAGAAATTGGAAACATCGCACAAAACCATCTGGAAGCCCTAGGAAAAAAAAAGAAGCAGAAACACCCAAGAGGAGTAGACGTCCTCGAAATAATCAAACTCAGGGCTGAAATTAACAAATTAGAAACTAAGAAAACAGTCCAAAGAATCAACAAAACCAAGAGCTGGTTCTTTGAGAAAATCAACAAGATAGACAGACTGTTAGCCAAACTAACTAAAAGGTAGAGAGACAGTATTGAAATCAACAAAATCAGAAATGAAAAGGGAGACATAACAACAGACACTGAAGAAAGTGTCACAAGAATCATAAGATTCTACTTTGAAGGCGTATATGCCACAAAATTAGAAAATCTAAGGGAAATGGATGATTTTCTTGATCAATTTCACTTGCCAAAGTGGAATGAAGTACAGATAAACAAGCTAAATAGTCCCATTTCTCCTACAGAAATAGTAGCAATCATTGATAGTCTCGCAACCAAAAAAAGCCCAGGGCCAGATGGTTTCAGTGCAGAATTTTACCAGACCTTCAAGGGCGAGCTAATACCGATACTATTCAAGCTACTCCAAAAGATAGAAATGGATGGAACATTACCAAATTCATTCTTTGAGGCCATAGTCAAATTGATACCTAAACCTCACAAAGACTCAACAAAGAAAGAGAATTTCAGACCAATTTCTCTTATGAACATCGATGCAAAAATACTAAATGAAATACTTGCAAAACGAATACAGGACCACATCAAAGATATCATTCATCATGACCAAGTAGGCTTCATTCAAGGCATGCAGGGATGGTTTAACATACAGAAATCCATTAATGTAATCCACAATATAAACAAACTGAAGAGAAAAAAACCACATGATCATCTCTTTAGATGCAGAGAAAGCATTTGATAAAATTCAACACCCATTCATGTTTAAAGTTTTAGAGAGATCAGGGTTCCAAGGCACTTTCCTCAACATAATAAAGGCTATATACAGCAAGCCAATAGCCAAAATCAAAGTAAATGGTGAGATACTCAAGTAAATTCCTCTAAAATCGGGAACAAGGCAAGGCTGCCCACTCTCTCCATATCTCTTCAATATAGTACTCGAAGTTCTAGCCACAGCAATAAGACAACAAAAGGAGATCAAGGGTATCCAAATGGGAAAGGAGGAAGTCAAATTATCCCTATTTGCAGATGATATGATAGTGTACATAAGTGACCCTCAAAATTCCACCAGAGGACTCCTAAAGCTGATAAACACGGTCAGCAAATTGGCTGCATACAAAATTAACTCAAAAAAGTCTGTAGCTTTTCTATACACAAATGACAAGCTGGAGAGAAAGAAATTAGGAAAAACCACACCCTTCACATTAGCCACAAGCAATATAAAATATCTAGGAGTTACCCTAACTAAGCAAGTGAAGGACTTTTTTGAAAAAAATTTCAAAACTCTGAAGAAAGAAATTGAAGATGACCTGAGAAGATGGAATGATCTTCCTTGCTCATGGATCGGGAGAATTAACATAGTAAAAATGGCCATCCTACCAGAAGCAATCTGCAGATTCAATGAAATCCCTATCAAAATACCTACACAATTTTTTTAAAGACATTGAAAGTTCAATTCTGAACTTCATATGGAAAAACAAAAAACCCAGAATAGCTAAAACAATCTTGTACAATAAAAGGTGCTCTGGAGGAGTATCCATACCTGATCTCAAACTGTACTATAAAGCAATAGTAATTAAAACAGCATGGTACTGGCACAGCAACAGGTTGGTTGATCAGTGGAATTGAATCGAAGTCCTAGATATGAATTCACACACATATGGTCACTTGATTTTTGACAAAGAAGCCAAATCCATTCAATGGAAAAAGGATAGCATCTTCAACAAATGGTGCTGGTCTAACTGGAGGTCTATGTGTAAAAAAATGCAACTGGACCCATATTTGTCACCTTGCACAAAACTCAAATCCAAGTGGATTAAAGACCTCAACATAAAACCAGAGACATTAAGTCACTTACAGGAAAAAGTGGGGAAGAGCCTGGAACATATTGGCCCAGGAGACAACTTCCTGAACAGAACACCAACGGCCCAGGCCTTAATGTCAACCATTAATAAATGGGACCTCATGAGGCTGAGAAACTTCTGTAAGGCAGGAGACACTGTCAAGAGAACGAAGCGACAGCCTACCGACTGGGAAAAGATCTTCACCAACCCTTCATCTGACAAAGGTCTAATATCCAAAATATATAAAGAACTCAAGAAATTAAACACCACCAAACCAAATAACCCAATTGAGAAATGGGGCTGAGAACTAAACCGAGAATTCTCAACAGAGGAATATCAAATGGCTGAGAAACACTGAAAGAAATGCTCAACCTCCTTAGTCATCAGGGAAATGCAAATCAAAATAACTTTGAGATTCCATCTTACACCCATCAGAATGGCTAAGATCAAAAATTCAAGTGACACCACATGCTGGTGAGGATGTGGGGAGAGAGGAACACTCCTTCATTGCTGGTGGGAATGCAAACTAGTACAGCCACTTTGGAAATCTATCTGGTGCTATCTCAGAAAAATCGGAATAGGGCTTCCTCAAGACCCAGCTATTCCACTCCTTGTAATATACCCAGAAGATGCTCCAGCACACAATAAGAAAATTTGCTCAACCATGTTCATAGCAGCCTTATTTATAATAGCCAGAACATGGAAACAGCCTCAGTAGAAGAATGGATAAAGAAACTGTGGTACATATACACTATGGAATACTACTCAGCTATTAAAAACAAGGAATTCCCAAAATTTGTGGATAAATGGATTGAGCTAGAAATGATCATAATGAGTGAGTTAACCCAGAAGCAGAAAGAATCAAATGTTACATACTCACTTATATCTGCATACTAGCCCAAGGGGCATGTCCCACGAAAGCCTTCACTTACCAGGAAACTGGGACAGAGGGGAGGACATCCTATTGGGACTCTAAATGAGAGACGCATGGGAGAATAGAAAAATAAAAGTACCCAGAGGGCCCTAGAAACCTACAAGTAGAACATTATGATAGGCAGATTTGGGCCCAGGGGGCCTGCTCAAACTAAGGCACCAGGCAAGGACAATACAGGCGGTAAACTTTAAACCCCTTCCCAGATCTAGCCAATGGTCAGAACATTCTCCACAGTTGAGTGGAGAGTGGGAAATGACTTTCTCACGTACTCTGGTGCCTCGCATATGACCATATCTCCTGGAGGGGGAGACCTGGTGGCACTCAGAGGAAAGACAGCAGGCTGCCAAAAAGAGACATAATACCCTAAGAGCATATACTGGGGGAGGTAATCACCCTCAGGAGTAGTCATAGGGAAGGGGAATAATGGGAAAATGGGGTGAGGGAGGGAAGAATGGGAGGATACAAGGGATGGGATAAACATTGAGATGTAACAAGAATAAATTAATAAAAAATGTATACTTAAAAAAAAGAATTCAAATTGTGACATGTTAAAATAGTGTAATCTGTGCAGGAAATTCATGAATGAATACATGACCCAACTTCTCTTAGAGAATCTCCCACATCCCTCTTCTAAAAATGATTCCTTTCAGTGAACTTTTCTATACTACAGCCAATCTGCCTATTTTCTTTGATTAAAATGAAAGGCTCATTCTTCCTTTCTCACTCCTTTCCACATTTTTTGTCTTTCCCTATATCCTCACATAACTCCTTCTTTGCTGTCCTCCATGGATCATCAGGAAGTTCTTATACTGAAAGAGCCTCTGTCTTCTGTCAACTTTTCAGTTCCTACCCTCCTGCTCACATAACCCCTTGCTTTGTGTTTCTAAAATATCAAGCACTCTATGTGACATTCTGGGTTCCAAATGTCTCCATTCATTGTTTTTGGCTAGAATAGAATAAAATCCCCAGGAAGCTAGAGACCTTGTGTGCTCTTCATTGTGGTGGACTTAGAGTCCAGAAGAGTGGCTGGCACTATCAGATGCTTAACTACAACATTACAGATGAGTAAAGGGGAGAGTGACAGTTATATTGATGCTAAAGGTCAGAGTTCATCATGCTAGGTGTTTCCATGTCCTGGTTTGTCACCACATTGACAAATGCACTGCATTTTCATTAGGAGACTTTTAATTCGGTGGCATAGCTGCTGCTCTACTCCAGTGGAGGCTTCACCTTTTCCAGGCCGGCTTTATTTGTGCTTCTTTAATGTGTATACATTCCTTCCAATTCTCCTTCCCTAGAAGGGAGAGAAAAGAGGTTCATGGGAACTGGAGAGGTAAACCTTGTTGAATTCAGTTTCTGGCAGCAATACCCCTGGCTTAGTGTGTAGGATTTCAGTAGACCTGCAATTCCATCAAAATTTCTGCAGGAGCCTGGAACAGCAGCTGAAGCCCAGAGCTTCAAAGAGTTCCCTGGAGTCATTCTCTCTAGGAGCATCTTGAAATGGAGAGATGAACAACCAAACTATACCAAGAAATAAAAAGCCCCAGACTCCAGTTTTGCATACATATAATTCCTCTCAGAGTCTGTACTAGGATGTGTTTTAACTGGAAAAAACCAAGTGCCCTCATTACCCCCCAGGTTATGAATCAGCTCTTAAGTGGATAAACGTCACCTGTTCTTTCACAAGTCTGTTCCCCATGCCACACTTGGCATCAAAATGAAAATATGTTTATATCCAATACCTATTACTCACTTGGGATCAAAATGAAAGAATATTTTCATCCCCTACACTGCAGGGTTGTGCCTAGCATGTAAAAGTGACCTATAATGTTGAAGAGAGACAGGAAGAATGTAAGCACTGGGACAGCTTTTTCCTGGAAAAATTGTAAGGTAGCAAAAGTGGGTGTTGAGCCTAAAGTTTAGGAGCTGGAGGTTTGGGGCAGGAGCTACTGATTGGCCACTACATGTCTTGTATCACCTCATTGACAGCTGTTCTTTAATCTTTCTGCACTCCTGAGAGTCCAGAGAAGGCAAACACTTGACAGTGGAGCTGCTAACCAGGATCCAATAGCATTCAGAATCAGGCAGTGCACAGGATTATAGTGTGCATCCGTGGCTGAGCAACATGGGTTCTCTCTGGCACTACCATCATCTTTCTGAAAACTTTACCCCATTTTCTCTGTTCTTCATCTTTAGAGTATGGAGACTAATAATGCACACTACAGATGACCTACAAGGCTGCTATGCAATTCTCCGTATGTCCCAGCTCAGAGTAAACCCTTTTCTAAACCCAAACTCTGTATTTTTAGTATTGCAACAGAGAAATCTTGAGGGTTTGCTTCCCTGGTCTTGGTGATCTTTACTACAGGATAGGAGCAATGCCTTTTCCCCAAGTTACAGGGAGGAGTTCATCTCTTAGCAGCTGATCCATTGAATGGCACAGTGGAGGTCTACATTATTGTAGATCACCCCCTTTGCCTAACCACCTCTCTAAAAGGGTGGCACAGTGGGGTAAGAAGGTACTGGTTGAGTCCCTCCCTGCCCGCACCTGAGAAATCCTGGGGCTTCATAGTGTTTACTGAAAGCTGTCCACATTAGCCTCCTTCATTCTACTCAGGAGAGTGAGTAAGCCTTAATCAGACCCAGCTGAGGACTCTGTTTCTATGTTCCTCTTCTGCTTTCTCTGAGTTAAGGGAGGACAAAAGACAGTTGGTTGTCTGAAGTTATTTTATTTTCATGAGATTCAAAGCCACAAGTTTGAGTGGCAAATGAGGGGATGATGGGACACCCTAGCCTTTCTCTGCTAATTGAAGTGAGCATAGCTTTAAAACATCCAAACCTTAAAGATAGTGACATAGGCATACAAGCTAAAAGGAATCTGAGACCATGGATGGGGTTGCTGCTCCATGTAGTGTGTAGAAGGAAAAGATCCTAGCCAGAGATTTTTTTTTAATTTATTTATTTAATATGTACACCATGTTTTGCCTGCAGGCCAGAAGAGGGCACCACATCTCATTATAGATGGTAATGAGTCATCATGTGGTTGCTGGGAATTGAACTCAGGACCTCTGGAGGGGTAGCAACCAGTACTCTTAACCTCTGTGCCATCTCTCCAGCCCCCAGCAGTATTTTTAAAAAGTGGTTTAAACAGTTAAAGTCATTATATACACGGTTGTTGGCCACTGTGCTTCTGGGCAATTGCCACTGGAATGAAAGCAATGACATCCAAGCTTAGCACCGATTATCTTGTCTTGAGGAGCCAAATATTTCTTTTTTTAAAAAAATTTTTTATTAATTTATTCTTGTTACATCTCAATGTTTATCCCATCCCTTGTATCCTCCCATTCTTCTCTCTCTCTCCCATTTTCCCAGTTTTTTTTAATTGTTTGTATATTCCTGAGTTTCCTCCATTGCCTCTTTATAGGTCTTCAGAGTTTGAACTGCTTTATTTCTTTCTTTCATCTGGTTGTTTGCATTTTCCTGCAATTTTTCTAGTTCCACTCTATGTACTTCTTTTATGTCTCTCACTTGTTTGTCTACGTCTTCCTGCATTTGATTACTAATTTTATTTGTTTCCTCCATTACCATCTTCATTACTAAGGATTTGAGATCATTTTCTTGTATTCCCATTTTATTTGAATTCTCTGGGTTGGTTTTTTTTTTTTTTTTTTTTTTTTTTTTTTTTTTTTTTGGCATAGCTGGAAACTGGAGACGCCATGTTGTTTTGGGGTTTTTTGCGTATGCTTTTTCACTTTCCCTTAGACATCTTGCCTTCTTTGTTTTTGTTGGGTAGCTTCCAGAGTTGGATGGAGGGAGTCTGATGATAGATTCACTTGTTTTCTCACGATTGCCATAGGCTGGAATCTCTAATGCTTCACTGGTGTGGATGTTAGGCGATTAGCCCTGTTGTTTTGGACTCTCACAGCCAGTGATCTTCAGCTCCCCTGTGCTGTGGGTCCTGCAATCTTTCTGGGCCTCTGAATGAGTGTTGGGTCAGGCCAAGGTATCCACAGCCTTCTGTGTCCCCTGCCACGTCTAACCAGGAACACTTGGCCCGAACCACGGGCCGAACTCAGCTAGATTCTCAGGGCCTCAACTGTCTGCCGAGCTCAGCTAGGGATTCTGGGCCCAAAATGCACACAGGGTCCAGCCAGAATTTTTGGACTCGGACTGCACACCAAGCTCAGCTAGGGGCTTTTGGCCCGAAGTGCGTGCTGTGGTCAGTTATTGACTCAGGGCCCAACTGTCTGCCATGCTCATGCAGGAATTCTGGATTCAAACTGCACACTGTGTCCAACCAGAGTCTCAGAGCCAGGTGGAACTGAGCGTTCCACGCTGCCTGCATCACAGCAGGAGAACTGCGGCTGTGCTGAGCTAGGGCCTCTGGTGGAATTGAGCACTCTGCCCAGCCTGCATCACAGCAGAAGAACTGCGGCTGCACTGAGCCAGCGCCTCTGGTGGAACTGAGCGCTCTGCCAAGCCTGTGTCACAGCCGGAGAACTGCAGCTGGGCTGAGTTAGCACAGGTGGTGGAACTGAGCACTTTTCCCAGCCAGCATCACAGCAGGAGAACTGTGGCTGCGCTGAGCCAGCGCTGCTGGTGGAACTGAGTGCTCCTCCCAGACTGCATCACCACAGGGGAGCTGCTGCTGAGCTGAGGTGGTGCCTAGGGTGGAACTGAGCGCTCCACCTAGCCTGCGCCACAGCAGGGGAGCTGTGGCTCTGCTGAGTTAGTGACTCAGGTAGAATTGCTTGCTGGGCTGAGCCGGAACCCGGGACTCTGGGGCCGAACTGTCCGCCGAGTGTAGTCTGGGTCCCAAGGCACCACGCAACCCCTCTCCCACAGCAGCTCCCACTGGCCACCACACCAATCGCCTCCACTGGAAGGCTATGAGCTGCAAACCTCAGCCACCATTGCTGGTGCCGCTGGTGCTGCTGCTGCTGCTGCCTCTGCCAATGCAGCTCCAATCTGAGAAAACCCATGCTCCTCCTGTGTACAGGGGCATGCAGGTCCTCTACACCATGGTCCTTCCGAACCGTGGAGCACTCCTGCTGCTGTGGTGTGGGGACCTCGGTGTTCCTGGCTCAGAAATCTGTGCAATACCCTGAATTGTTCACTGGAGCCTCCAAACACGGTTCACACTTCTCGCTGCCATCTTGGATCCCCGATTCAATTTTAGTAAATGGAATGGGTCGAGAAAATTGTTCATTTTCCTTAGATTTTCAAATTTTGTGGCAAAAATGCCTTTAAAGTAGGTTCTTATGATTCTTTGTATTTCTTCAGTGTCTGTTGTTATGTCTCCCTTTTCATTTCTGATTTTGTTGATTTGGATATTTTATCTCTGTCTTTTATTGAGTTTGGCTAACAGTTTGTCTATGCTGTTAATTTTCTCAAAGAACCAGCTCTTGGTTTTGTTGATTCTTTGAATTGTTCTCTTTGTTTCTAATTTATTGATTTCAGCCCTGAGTTTGATTATTTCCAGACAACTCCTCTTGGGTGTTACTGCTTCCTTTTTTACTAGGGTTGCCAGATGTGTCATTAAGTTGTTTATGGGGGATATTTCCATTTTCTTTCTAAAGGCACTGAGTGCTATAAATTTTCCTCTTAGCACCGCCTTCATTGTGTCCAACAAATTAGGGTATGTTGTTCCTGCATTTTCATTGAATTTCAGGAAGTCTTTTATTTCTTCCTCTATTTCTTCATTGACCTAGGTGTCACTAAGTAGAGAGTTGTTTATTTCCCACATTTGTGTAGACTTTTTGTTATTTCTGTTGTTGTTGAAGTCCAGCCTTAGACCACGGTGATCTGATAGGATACAAGGTATTATTCAATCTTCTTGCATCTGTTGAGGCTTGCTTCATGACTATGTGATCAATTTTAGAGAATGTTCCATGTGGTGCTGAGAAGAAGGTATAATCCTTTGTGTTTGGCTGATAAATTCTGTAGATGTCTGTTAGATCTCTTTGATTCATGACATTGGTTAATGAAGTTATTTCCCAGCTTACTTTTTGATTCAAAGACCTATCTTTCAGTGAAAGTAGGGTGTTGAAGTCTCCCACTATTAATGTGTAGGGATCAATGAATGGTTTAACCTTTGTGAATAGCTGTTTTACAAATGTTGGTGCCCTTGTAATAGGAGCATAGATGTTCAGAATTGTGATGTCTTCTTGGTTGACTTTACCTTTGATGAGTATGAAGTGTCCTTCCTCATCCCTTTTGATTAATTTTGCCTGAAAGTCTACTTTATTAGATATTAGAATGGCTACCCCAGCTTGCTTCTTGTGACTATTTGCTTGAAATATTTTTCTGCAACCTTGTACTCTGAGGCAATGTCTGTCCTTGTGGTTGAGATGTGTTTCTTCAATGCAGAAGAATGTTGGGTCATGTTTATGCATCCACTCAGTTAATCTGTGTCATTTTATTGGAGAATTGAGACCTTTGATGTTGAGAGATATTAATGACCCATGACTGCTAAGTGCCTTAATTTTTGCTGTTTGTTACAGTCGAGATTTTGTGCAGTTGTGATTTTTGTGGTGGTGTAGTTCTCTATTTACTTTGTAGTTTTTTGTTGTACTTTGACCCTTTGGGGTGGAGTTTTCCTTCTAGTAACTTCTGTAAAGCCAGATTTATGGCTAGGTACTGTTGGAATTTTTTTTGTCAAGAAATATATTGTTTTCTCCATCCATGGTTACTGATAGGTTCTCTGGATATAGTAATCTTGCCTGGTATCTGTATTCTCTTAGGGATCACAAGACTTCTGTCCAGGTCCTTCTGGCTTTCATGGTTTCTGCTGGGAAGTCGGGAGTAATTCTGTTAGGTTTGCCATCGTATGTTACTCAACCTTTTTCTCTTGCCTCATTTAATATATTTCCTTGTTCTGTATATTTTGTGTTATTATTATATGGCAGGAAGATTTTCTATTCTGATCTATTCTATTTGGTGTGCTGTAGGCCTCTTGTATGCTCATATGCATCTTCTTCTTCAAATTGGGAAATTTTTTTCTAGGATTCTGTTAAAGATATTTTTCTGGGCTGTGGAGTCGGGTGTCCTCTCTTTCCTCAACACCTATTATTCTCAAGTTTTGTCTTTTCATGGTGTTCTTGATTTCTTGGATGTTCTGTGTCAGGAACTTTTCAGATTTAGCATTTTCTTTGATGGTTGTTTCAAGTTCTATGATTGTATGTTCAAGTCTCAATATTTGTTCCTCCATTTCTTGCATTCTGTTAGATAACATCACCTCTGAGATGATTGCTTTCTTTTCTAATGCCTCTCAATTACGTTTTTCTTCTGTGTGTTCCTTTATCAAATCTTCCATTTTTATCTTCTGGTCTTGAACTGTTTTAATGATTTCCTTCATCTGGTTATTTGTATTTTTCTGAAATACTTCTAGTGCCTCTTTCTATTACTCCTTTATATCTTCCACCCTGTTGTTTGCCTCTTTCTGCAGTTGTTTAAAGATTTTATTCATTTCTTCCATTATTATCTTCCTGACTAAGAACTTGAGGTCATTTTCTTGTATTTCGATTGTTTTTGGGTTTTCTGGGTTGTTTCCATTGGGATCACTAAGATCTGGAGATGCCAAACTGCTTTGGTTTTTGTTAGTGTTCCTTCACTGTCCTTTTGTCATTTCGGTTTTTCTGATGTTGGCAGGTAGCTTCTAGTGACCTTCACTGGTTGAGAGTGGATAGTTGGTGACTGATTATAGGTCAAGTGCCCTTGCCTGTGGGGATCAGGGAGTATTTCCCTGGAACAGGCAGGTAATCCAGTTTCCACTCCTGGAGATTTTTCTCTACACCTTAGGTTCCAGACTGAATCTGCCAAAGTAGTTTTCTGTTTGAACTCTTTCACCTTACTGCTATATTCAGATCACCAGTTTTGGTACTTAGAACAAGGCCAAGCACTCTGGTTGGGTAGGTTGGTCCCAGCTGCCTGTCCTTCCTGTCGCTCTGTAGCCAAGACCCTAGCTGGATCAAATGTTCTGGGCTGTCACTGTCTTTTAAGCTCTCCCTCTATACCCTGTAGAAGTGTCTAGCCTCTCCCAGAAACATGGGAGATCCTGCCGGGCCTGTGATAGCTGATCCAGCTAAGTTCTGTCTGTTGGAGAATGCAGGATCAGTGCACAGTGGGCAAGAGAGACTATGGTTTCAGATCACTGGGAGGCTCCAAGGTGCCTGCCCTTTCCATGACCCTGCAAACCAAGATACTCAGAGATCCCTCTAGGTCAGCGATTAGACACTTCAGGCACATCCCATGCCTCCCAATAGCATGGGAGATCCTTCTGGGCCTGTGGGAGCAGTACAAGCTGGTTTCTAAGTGCCCTTGTTTATAGGCTCAGTCCATTGCATCCGGGTGTAGATTGGGCACAGTGCGGCCTATGAGCTACACGCCCACTCTAGCTGTTTTTGATGGGCCCCACCACCTGTGTTTCCACTCAGCCTGAGAGTGTGATCTCTGCAGTTTGGCATGGAGTGGGATGAGGGATCCAAGGGCAGTTTCACACTATTCCCTGAGGCTCCTCAGGCCAGTAGCTCTGAAATACCACCTCCCACACTGTGAGTTTGTGCTTTATAGGCCAGCTGCAGCTTGCCTGTGGATTCTTTTTGAGAATCTGGGGAGTGGGTTTAGCACCTCCAGGCTGTTCCTTGTCCCAGAGCTAGGTACACCGGTCGTCTGTGGTGTTTGGGACCACACTTACCTATAGTTCTCAAGATCCAGCACTCTGTGGCTCCATTCAAGTCCCTGGTGTCCTAGCAGTAGATTAGATACAGTGCATACTGGTCGACGCCATCTTGGAACCTCTTGTTATTATTATTCTTACATCTAGTTTATAGTCCCATCCTCCTGGTTTCTGGTTATGGGTTGTAACATGTATCCACTTGCCCTTCCCACTCATTTTTTGTTTTATTGAGAGAGTATTTATCTGTGTAGGCTTAGCTGTCCTGGGCTTGCTTTGTAGACTAGGCTAGCCTAGACCTCACAGAGATGCCTGCCTCTGCCTCTGCCTCCCCATGAGCTTGGATTAGAGGTATGTACCACTGAGCCTGCCAGGATAAATTCTTAAAAGTGATATTTCAAAATTGTAAGAAAATTTCATTTTAAACTATTGTATCTATTGAGAAGTATTCCCATATCACAGTGTGTAGACCCAGCTGTGTAGACACATGTCCTCACCTTAGGAGTCTCGGGGTTTCTATTCTGTGCAAGGGAGATGTTGGCAACCCCAGATAGACTGAGTTATTGCAGAGACTGAATGACACAGTGCAGAGAAACTTACTTGTCTGAACCAAGATATTGGGAGCTCATGCCCAAGTGATACTGGGGACCAACTGATGACTATTTTTGACAGATGATCTTCAGAATCTGAATCTGGATGTGGGGTTTCTTCAGAGTCTCTCAGATTGGTTATCAACTAAGACCACACAGTAGAAACATTGAACTCAGAGATTCTTGGCAAATTAGACCTATTTTCATCTCAGAATGGTGTAGGGTGAGTTGGTGTTCTTGGCTTCCAAAAAAGGGACTACCTGAATTGCCAATGTCAAAGACAGATGGAGAAGCCTCTTATACCCCCACAGAGCTGAGGAGTTCTGAGGCAATGCTCATTAGATCTTGAATAAGTCTGAGGCTGGGATACAGCACCAGTTTGGACAGTTCATGTATCTGGATTTCCACAGTCAGTAATTTTAGGCCGAGGCTGAATGTTTTATTTGTCTTCATCTCCATCTGTATCTTGGTACTTAAAGTGTTTCTCAAAGAATAACTCATTTCTTGTTCAAATATAGTGGGGAGTAAAAGTCCAAGCTCTTTCAAGGACAGAAATCTGGAATCTAAACCTCTTAACCCCAAGCCGTGGATTCATGGAGTTCTGACTCACAGAGTCCTGGACTCAAGTTCCAGCTCTGCTGCCTTTGTGTCTCTCCCTCCGTCCACTGCACCTGAGAGTGTAGATGTTCACATTTCTGCACAGAATGTAGTGAGGACCAAAGGTCAACGATGAAAGGTGCAAATGTGCAAAGAGGTATGACAAGAGGGCATATGTGAATTTTTGGCAGGTTGGAAATCAATGAACTTAGACTTCTGGACTTGAAAGCTGATCTGTCATCAGATGGGAAAGGCATCAACCTGAGGGTGCCCCTGGTTATGAATGGCACCGTGTCTGTGTGAGTATGAATCACTTGGATTTAGGGCTGAAGGGCCACATAGCTAGTTTGAGTAGGCATTTAATTACTAGCTACTCTGTGCCCTTTGGCCCCAGTTTCCTAACCTGTAAAAGAGGGTCACCTCTGATGAAGTCTTTTAATGAAAATTGGGCATGTTAAGTCTCTTTCAAAAGAATGGTCTATGCAATGAATGCTTGTGTCTTTGGTGCATGTGTACACTCACATGCCTTTGTGGTGTTCAGATGTCAATATCAGGAATCTGCCTCAATGTGGTGAGGGTGCCATTTTAAGTCTTTAGATAGACTCTCTCACAGAACCAGGAAAACATTGATTTTATTTATTCTTCCTAGATAAGAAAAATCGAGTTTCAAAGTTTTTAAATTTAAAGTGAATGACCCATAAAAATAAGGAAGGACCTGTGCCAAAGACTTTTGGAAGTTGGAGGTGTCTTTCAGAAAGAGCATTTGTCTACAGTGTGTACAAACCTGACCTCAATCATCAAGCCAGGGCATTGGGGATGCATGTTTGTATTTCATATACTTATAAAGCCATGAGCTATGGGATTCTGGTGGTTACTCAAGCACTATATATCCATGGTTTCTCACTAAAAAGTGTAATTCTGTCCTAGTTTCATTATCATTATTAAATGGAGTATATCAGGTACAATACTTTAAATGAATAAGGTCTGGCAATTTATGCTAGAAAATATTGCATGTACTAAACATGTGTGGTTCAGAAAAGTCTACCACAAATGCATCAATTTCATAGAGAATATGTAATATGTTGACTTATTATTATACTCTTGACAATGCCCACAGACACCATTCACTATGTTTACACAGAGAAATGATAACCGGAGCACCCTGAAAAGACTTCTAGACCTCTTTTTGGTGTGACTCTTGTTTTTTGGATGCCTCATTTGGCCCTGTGACAGATGCTGCTATTTCCTTGAACATCACAACTATACTCACTATTCAAAGCAATTCCCAGAATGGATTTCCCATGGTTGTCCTAGGAAAATGCTCTATCGATGGAAAAAATATCTCCATATCCTTGTTGAGCAGGTAAGGCTCGTTCATTCCAGCAGAGCTGGGCTCTCAGGGAGACTTTAGGACCCCTGACTTTAATCCTATTTCTACACCTGGGAAGTAGCATAATGGAATAAACCATCTGATTAGCATCAAGTACCAACACTGTCACAAATCTGCAGCTTCATCTTTAGAGGCTGCAGTTGGCACATCTATGCATTTAAACAGTAGACATTCATAGTCGGGCTTGAGATGAAGACATAAGAGAACACACATGTATTGCTGAGAGCCTAGAACATGCTCAAAGCTTGAGAGCCATAATTTGTGAGTCTCTAGAAATGGTTCTTGTATTGGCTGAGGCAGAAAGATTAACTTCTCCAGCCATAATCATACATTTATGTATGATGCCTTTCTGGGTCAATGTGCTTCATGCCTCTGAAGATGTTAACATCACATCTACCTCCAGTAGGGGGCATTTGGAGAATTAGATGCCAGAATGGGCTCTGATTATCCTGGATTATTCTCCACCCTCTTGGCCATTACTGCAGTGAGATCACAACATCCTAATGTTTTTTCCACCTCTGATCTCTGTTGGTCCTCAAAATATGTATCTTTAATTGTATAATTTAAAAGCTTGTTTGGCTCAGGCAGGGGTAGGGAAAGATGATGCCATCCAGTGTCAGAGAGGAAACATGGCCTGCAGTCAAAGGCTAAGGCTAGAGAGCCTTGGTCAGGAATAGAGGGATGGCCTCTGTTCCCAGCATTGACAACCATGTCCTGAGGCCATCAATGACAGGACCACAGTTTCCCCAGCATCGCCAGGGAATTCATGTTGTTCCATTGGGTATGAATACCCATGAGTACAAAGACTGTAATGATGTGGTTCTCCTGTTAATCACATTGGCTTTGTTTCTGTGCTTCCTAGAAGGTTTTCCCACCACAGGACCTTTGCATGGATGTTCTGTTTATGTAAACCCTGCTTTTCTTTACTCAAATTCAATGTCAATGCATAGTGATGGCCTGCAAGGAGGTAACAATTTGGTGGGCATCTGCTTAGTTTCCTATGGCAATGATAGATTCTGCTCTTGACTTGCTTCTTCCAGCTGGCGAAATGCAAGAACAGTTGCCAGTTCCCATCTGAAGAAGAATGAGGAAAAGGAGGATGCTATGATGTCCCCTCCTGGTATGGGAAGTATTTAAATTACTTTTCTTTGTCACCAGAAAACAACAGTACCAAAGAAAAATATAAAACATACCATTCACTCTGAAGCTCACAGTTCCAGAGAGTTGGGGCTCATAACTTTCATAAGGAGCATGGCAGCAGACTGGCAGCATAGCCTTGGAGTGGTAGGTGGGAGCTTTTATATTGGACCCAATCACCAGGCAGAGTGAGCTGCCTAACAATGATATGGCCCTTTGAAACCTGAAATCCTATCCCTAATGACACACCTCTTCCAACAAAGCCACACCTCCTAATCCTTCCCAAACTGCTCCTACATAAAGAGACCCATCATTTCAATACATGAGCACATTGTGGCACATCTTATTCAAATCCTACATGTAGTTTCTGTGCCCTGTGTACAGCACCTTGTGAGGAAGTCAGGACTGGATTTATTTTGCTTCTGTTACATGACAAGAGAAATTCTGACTTGATCCTGGCTCCAGGGTGAACTCTGAGCTTGAGTACACACTGAACCCTGAGTCTGTATCACAAACCCACACTGATCAAGGATCTTTGATACTAAATGAACTTACCAGGAGGTTTTACCTGAGTCCTAACTTTGTGCAAAAACACTTGTCCTTGGCCTGCATATGGACTCTGCCTTCATGGGTTGGCCTCTACTTTTCCAAAGTGCTGTGGCTCCAGAAAAAGAGATCAATATGGTTTGAGGCAAAAATTTGAGAACAAAACCAGAAATCTACAGGTATATGTATGTTTTAAGCCATGTTGAGCACAGTAGGATGAAATGGGCACAGTGAGGCCAGGATATCATTGATAGAATTGATGCCCAATAAAAGCCTCCTCTCACTCCTGTTGTGATACCCAATGTCCTGATATCCTGTGATTTCATTCCAGGATTGTCCACAGTGGCTTCATATTACTCCCTGTGGCACTTATCTCTAGAAAGTGCTACTGTCATCTACACAAAGACTAGCAAAGACCATCTGAAGGACCCGCCAAGACTCTGTTCTTATCTCATTAGTCTATGCACCTATTTTCACCCTCCAAGCAATAAAACCCTAACTGCACTCCTGTGTATGGTTTGCCTCATTCCTTGCAATAGAAGGTGTTGGCTGCATGTACAGTATGATTGGAGCAAGATCGCAGATGTTGGCTGAAGCCAGAATGGAAGGAACATAGGACATACCTCACAGCTTTCTTTTATGCAGCACACAATTGCAGAACCCTTGAGATAGTGGGCCCATTGCCACTGTGTGAATGTGGCAGAACTTCAACCATCTGGTCACACATGCCCAAATGTGTATTGACATCACTCTGACCAATGAGACCAAGGAGGACAGGGAGACAGGGTCAGGGAGATGTGGCCTTTCTTGCCTATCTCCTCCTAAGGAACATATCAATGGCTTATGCTCTCCACCCTCACTTAGCCCTCCTATTGATACTAACTTCCTGAATATCACCTCCAAATTGCAGAATGTTATCTCTGGGGAGATCACAGATCCTAAAGGCTTCCAGGGGATCATTATTGTGCCCGTGCCAGGAAGGCTACCACTAAAGAGGTCTTCTTAATACTTCACCACTCCTGATGCAAAGGAAAGAGACTAAGGTTCATAAAGGAAAGTGATCCATCCAAGACACACAGTGAGCAAGAGTCAGAATCAGGATTATAAGACCCTCTTCTAACATTTATGTATTTGTGGTTCATGCCATTGAAAATGGAATCCCTGAGCTTCAGCACCAGGAGACTCCCAGGCATGAACTCACTTTAGGTGACAGCCAAAATTGAGGCTCTTATACTTTGCATTAGTTAAAGAGCATGAAGCTCTGTATCTTTCCCCTGAGGATTATTTCACTTCCCCTAGAGGCTATGAGGGGCATGAGGAAGTTCCTTTAGGGCAGTATTGGAGGGAAATCTCTCTCAGGAAACTAATATCCAGAGAATCTCATAACACAGTGACAGTAAAACTCAGTCTAGACCTTGATTTTCTGCTAGGTTTCTATGGTTTGTATCTGTAATACCCTCCATGAGCTCAAATGTTTGAGCACTGAGCCTCCTCCTGGCAACACTGTGTTGGAGGCCATGAGACATTTGATGCTGGATAACAATGCAGGAGAGGGTTCCTAAGCACCCGTCTTGATGGTCATATGCTTCTTTTTTCCTACTTTCTGTTCCATAATCTGTCAAGATACGACCCAGATATGGATTACCAGGCACAAGCATAGATTGTGTCTCACTAGCCACCATGGTCTCCTCACCATAAGAGACTCATATTTCACAAAACTGAACAAAAAAACCCCTTCCTACAGCTAGTTTTTTCTGATTAGTGTTTTATCACCAGGAAAAGAAAATATGTAATACAGATCCTTAGAACCACATGTAATGGATGTTTTAGTTTCTTTAAAAACTAAGTTATGTCATGTAAACATGGTTTTGTTTAAATATCAAGTATGGGATATGGGGCTTCCTTATTTTATATACAGCTGTTATACATAATTACATTCTGTGGGGTTTCTGGCCTTTTTCAGCTGTAGATAGTTTAAATATGCAGACTCTGAAAAGTGTAAAATTTCAGAGAGAGAGAGAGAGAGACGGAGACAGAGAGAGAGGGAGGGAGAGAGAGACAGAGACAGAGAGAGAGGGGGAGGGAGAGAGAGACAGAGAGAAAGAGACAGAGAGACAGAGACAGAATGACAGAGTAAGAGACAGAGGGAGAGACAGAGAGTGAAACAGAGAGAGAGACAGAGATAGACAGAGAGGGGCATTTTGAGAAGATTGTTGGAGGGGGAAGGCTGCTTGTTCATTTGCTCTTTGTTGGTTCTCTAGTCTTGGCAATCTTGATGACTAAGAATGGTATTTCCCCAAAGAAACCGATGACTCTAATATCCAGAATTAGCAAAGAGAACTCTGCCCCTCCTCCCCACCCACTTTCCTTTATCTCCTACATAGTGTTGGTGGTTCGCAGAAAGACAATAGATGTATAAGACATTCCGATTAAATAGATTTAAAAGATGACTATAGTCAGAAATGATGTTCATTTCTCTGGCAATGTTGGCCATGTCTTTGGAGCTGATTTAGAAGAGATGAGTAGAAGAGTCTTAAGATGCAGGCTAAAGAAGCACCATAGCACTTTAAGATTAATTTAATACACCATGCTTATGGGAGTTGGTAAAATCCAAATGCTCACACACAGGCAGGAAAACCTGAGCATGCTGAGCTTCAGAAGGGATAAAAATGAAACGATGGAGAAATGAGCCAGAAACCATCCATGCTCCATTAGGGAGAGAATGTGACTGTGCTTGGTTATTTCCTGACTATTTGAATGAGGCCAAAATAGTGGCTTAACTTATCTGTCAGAAGAAATTTCAAGGCAGAGAGCACTAAGATTATGACATGGTCCTGTCCTCCAACTTATAGAGGGCGGTAACATGAAATTCCAGAACAAATATCAGAGTAAAAAGATATGAAAAACATGCAGTTTAGTGAAGTAAGAAGTGTGCGTAAGGCACTGTAGGTAATGCCTACATGACATGTGATAACCCAAGATATGGAATGTCTGCTAACGAGGCCTGCAGACACCTGTGTTAGAAGTTTGCTCATCTGGAACAAATATCTATCTATAAAACATGTAATTAAAAGGATAGCCAGGCTTATAGTTCTGGGGTAAACTTTCAATGATGCCAAAGAAAGCCAAACAGTGGTTAGCTGGTCATGTTACCTCAAGAGTAGGGAATCAGAGTATGACAAGGAAAAAAGGGACAGCTTATAAAACCTCATTGTACATTCTCAGTGGTCCAGTTCCTCCAGGAAGACTCTAACTTCTAAAGATTTTAGTCTTTGCAACCAGTACAAAAACTTGTGAACAAAAGTTGAAAAGAATGTACTTTGGTGTAGCATGTCATACTTGCATCATGGCAACATCTGAGAGGAGACATGTGCACAACAGGAACTGTGGCCATCATAGCAGGAATGCTGAGGTTAGTAAGGAGTCCTTTACCTGAAATAACCTCTGAAGATTCAAGAAGCATTTGTTTTAATTGCCTGTTTATGGAATCTACCATGTGGATAGGTTGGAGACTGAGGCAAAGAAAGATCATGGGAGCAGTTGAGCATCACACATCAAGGGCAGGCAGAGCCTGGCTGGGACTGAGGACTGCAGGTGAGAAATCTCTGGCTAGGATCTCTTCCTTCTACACACACTACATGGAGCAGCATCCCCATCCGTGGTCTCAGATTCCTTTTAGCTTGTATGCCTATGTCACTATCTTGACTCTTTGCATGTTTGGAAGCTCTGCTCACTTAAGTGAGCAGAGATTTGCTGGTGTGTCCCATCATCCCTTCCTTTGCCACTCAAACTTGTGGCTTTGAATTTCATGAAAACAAAATAACTTCAGATAACCAACTGTTCTATGTCCTTCCTTAACTAGGAGAAAGCAGGAGGGGACCAGAGACACAGTTCTCAGCTGGGTCTGATTAAGACTTATTCTCTTAAGTATAATGAGGGAGGCTAATGTGGATGGCTTTCAGAAAACACTATGAAGCCCCAGGCTTTCTCAGATACAGAGCAAGGGGGAGAAGACACAACCATAACCTTCCTTCTCCAGCATTCCTCCTTTTTAGAGAGGTGGTTAGGCAAATGAGGACGATCTACATCAATGCAGACCTCCATCCACTGTGCCATTCAATGGATCAGCTGCTAAGAGATGAACTCCTCCTTGTAACTTGGGTTAAAGTCATTGCTCCTATCCTGTAGTTAAGATCACCAAGACCAGGGAAGCAAACACCTCAAGATTTCTCTGTTGCAATACAGAGTTTGGGTTTAGAAAAGAATTTACTCTGAGCTGGGACATACTGAACATGACATAAAAGCCTTGTAGGTCATGTGTAGTGTATCCTTAGTCTCCATACTCTAAAGATGAAGGACAGAGAAAATGGCTTAAAAATTTGAAGAAAGATGATAGTAGTGCCAGAGAGAACCCATGTTGCTCAGCCACAGATGCACACTATAACCCTGTGCACTCCCTCATTCTGAATGTTATTGGATCCTGACTAGCAGCTCCACTGTCACGTGTTTGCCTTCTCTGGACTCCCAGTAGTGCAGAAAGATTAAAGAACAGCTGTCAATGAGGTGATACAAGACATGCAGTGGCCAATCAGTAGCTCCTGCCCCAAATCTCCAGCTCCAAGACTTTAGGCCCAACCCCCAGGTTTCCTACCTTACAATTGTTCCAGGGAAAAGCTGTTCCAGCAACTTACATCCTTCTGGTCTTTCCCCAACATTATAGGTCACTTTTCCATATTAGGCACAACCCTGCAGTGTAGTGGATGTAAATATGCTTTTGTTTTATTCCCAAATGTGGGATGGGTATTGGATGTAAACATATTTTCATTTTGATGCCAAGCGTGGCATGGGGAACAGACTTCTAAGAGAACAAGCAATGTTTATCCACTTACAAGTTGAATCTTATTGTGTGTGTGTGGGTGCTTGGCTGTTGCCAATTGAAACACATTGTAGTACAGACTCTGAGAGGATATATATGTGCCCAAAACAGGAGTCTGGGGCCTTTTGCTTCTTGATATTGTTTGGCTATTAATCTCTACACTTCAAGACACTCATACAGAGAACCACTCCAGCAAAGTGTTTAAAGCTCTGGGCTTCAGCTGATGTTCTAGGTTCTGGCTGCTAATTTGATGGAATTGCTGGTCTGCTGAAATCATGCATACTAAGCCAGGTGATTTACTCCCAAACAAGTGAAGTAGTCTACTTCTCCTGGTCCGATGAACCTCTTTTCTCTCCTTTCTAGGGAAAGTGGGTTGGAAGGGAGGTATACACATTAGAGAATCCTAAATAAAGCAGGACTGGAAAAGGTGAAGCCTCCACTGGTGTAGAGCAGCAGCTGTGCCACTGAATTAAAAGCCTCTTAATGAAAATGCAGTACATTTGTCAATGTGCTGACAAACCAGGACATGGAAACACCTAGAGTAATGAACTCCGACCTTTAGCATCGATATGATTGCAACTCTCCCCTTTACTCTCTGTAATGGTATAGATAAGCATCTGAAGGTGCCAGGCACTGTTCTGGACTCTAAGGCCACCACAAAGAAGAACATACAAGGCTCTCTGTGCTCCTGGGGATTTTGTTCTATTCTAGCCAAAAAATATGAATGGAGAAATTCAGGGCCCACATCATCACTTAGAGTGCTTGATATTTTAGAAAGAGAAAACAAAGGGCCATGTGAGCAGGAAGGTAGGAACCAGGAAGTTCACAGAAGACAGAGGCTCTTTAAACATGAGAACTTCCTGATGAGCCATGAAGGACAATGCAGAAGGATTATAGTTCTGCATCAAGCATTCAAAGACTCCAAGGAAAGCTTTGCACCCAAGAGCCAGAGGTCAACTTGTCATATTGCATCAAAAGTAGCGAATCAGAGTATGACTAGCAATAAGGGACCTCACTGAACATTCTCAGTGATCCATTTTCTCCATTAAGACTCTAACTTCTAAAGGCTTTAGTCTTTGCAACCAGTACAAAAGCTTGTGAACAAAAGTTGAAATAAATATGCCTTGGTGTAGCATGTCATACTTACATCATGGCAACATCTAGGAGGATACCTGTGTGTAACAGGAAGTGTGGTCATCATAGCAGGAATGCTAAGGTTAGTAAGGTTTTTTTTTTAACTGAAAGAGCCTCTGGAGATTCAAGAAACATTTGTTTTAATTGTCTGTTTATGGAATCTACCATATTGATAGGTTGGAGACTGAGGCAAAGAAAGGTCATCGGAGCAGTTAAGCATCACACATAAAGGACAGGCAGAGCCTGCATGGTACTGAGGACATCAGTCCAAAGTCTCTGGCTAGGATCTCTTCCTTCTACACCCTACATAGAGCAGCAACCCCATCCATGGTCTCAGATTCCTTTCACCTTGTATGTCTACATCACTATCTTTACGGTTTGGATGTTTTAAAGCTCTGCTCACTTCAATTAGAAGAGAAATGCTAGGGTGTCCCATCATCCCCTCATTTGCCACTCAAACTTGTGGCTTTGACTCTCATAAAAATAAAATAACTTCAGACAACCAACTGTCTTTTGTCCTCCCTTAACTCGGAGAAAGCAGAAGAGTAACATAGAAACAGAGTCCTCAGCTGGGTCTGATTAAGGCTTACTCACTCCCCTGAGTAGAATGAAGGAGGCTAATGTGGTCAGCTTTCAGTAAACACTATGAAGCCCCAGGATTTCTCAGGTGCAGGCAGGGGGGGACTCAACCAGCACCTTCTTACTCCACTGTGCCACCCTTTTAGTGAGGTGGTTAGGCAAAGAGGGTGATCTACAATAATGTAGACCTCCACTGTGCCATTCAATGGATCAGCTGCTAAGAGATGAACTCCTCCCTGTAACTTGGGGAAAAGGCATTGCTCCTATCCTGTAGTAAAAATCACCAAGACCAAGGAAGCAAACCCTCAAGATTTCTCTGTTGCAATACTAAAAATACAGACTTTGGGTATAGAAAAGGGTTTACTCTGAGCTGGGACATACGGAGAATTGCATAGCAGCCTTGTAGGTCATCTGTAGTGTGCATTATTAGTCTCCATACTATGAAGATGAAGAACAGAGAACATGGGGTAAAGTTTTAAGAAAGATGATGGTAGTGCCAGAGAGAACCCATGTTGCTCAGCCACGGATGCACACTGTAATCCTGTGCACTGCCTGATTCTGAATGCTATTGGATCCTGGTTAGCAGCTCCACTGTCAAGTGTTTGCCTTCTCTGGACTCTCAGGAGTGCAGAAAGATTAAAGAACAGCTGTCAATGAGATGATACAAGACATGTAGTGGCCAATCAGTAGCTCCTGCCCCAAACCTTCAGCTCCTAAACTTTAGGCTCAACACCCACTTTTGCTACCTTACAATTTTTCCAGGGAAAAGCTGTCCCAGTGCTTACATTCTTCCTGTCTCTCTCCAACATTATAGGTCACTTTTCCATGCTAGGCACAACCCTGCAGTGTAGGGGATGTAAATATTCTTTCATTTTGATCCCAAGTGAGTAATAGGTATTGGATGTAAACATATTTTCATTTTGATGCCAAGTGTGGCATGGGGAACAGACTTGTGAAAGAACAGGTGACTTTTATCCACTTAGGAGCTGATTCATAACCTTGGGGGTGGTGAGGGCACTTGGTTTTTTCCAGTTAAAACACATCCTAGTACAGACTCTGAGAGGAATTATATGTATGCAAAACTGGAGTCTGGGGCTTTTTATTTCTTGGTATAGTTTGGTTGTTCATCTCTCCATTTCAAGATGCTCCTAGAGAGAATGACTCCAGGGAACTCTTTGAAGCTCTGGGCTTCAGCTGCTGTTCCAGGCTCCTGCAGAAATTTTGATGGAATTGCAGGTCTACTGAAATCCTACACACTAAGCCAGGGGTATTGCTGCCAGAAACTGAATTCAACAAGGTTTACCTCTCCAGTTCCCATGAACCTCTTTTCTCTCCCTTCTAGGGAAGGAGGATTGGAAGGAATGTATACACATTAAAGAAGCACAAATAAAGCCGGCCTGGAAAAGGTGAAGCCTCCACTGGAGTAGAGCAGCAGCTATGCCACCGAATAAAAAGTCTCCTAATGAAAATGCAGTGCATTTGTCAATGTGGTGACAAACCAGGACATGGAAACACCTAGCATGATGAACTCTGATCTTTAGCATCAATATAACTGTCACTGTCCCCTTTACTCATCTGTAATGTTGTAGATAAGCATCTGATAGTGCCAGCCACTCTTCTGGACTCTAAGTCCACCACAATGAAGAGCACGCAAGGTCTCTAGCTTCCTGGGGATTTTATTCTATTCTAGCCAAAAACAATGAATGGAGACATTTGGAACCCAGAATGTCACATAGAGTGCTTGATATTTTAGAAACACAAAGCAAGGGGTTATGTGAGCAGGAGGGTAGGAACTGAAAAGTTGACAGAAGACAGAGGCTCTTTCAGCATAAGAACTTCCTGATGATCCATGGAGGACAGCAAAGAAGGAGCTATGTGAGGATACAGGGAAAGACAAAAAATGTGGAAAGGAGTGAGACAGGAAGAATGAGCCTTTCATTTTAATCAAAGAAAGTAGGCAGATTGGCTGTAGTATAGAAAAGTTCACTGAAAGGAATCATTTTTAGAAGAGGGATGTGGGAGATTCTCTAAGAGAAGTTGGGTCATGTATTCATTCATGAATTTCCTGCACAGATTACACTATTTTAACATGTCACAATTTGAATTCTTTTTTTTTAAGTATACATTTTTTATTAATTTATTCTTGTTACATCTCAATGTTTATCCCATCCCTTGTATCCTTCCATTCTTCCCTCCCCCTCCCCATTTTCCCATTATTCCCCTTCCCTATGACTATTCCTGAGGGGGATTACCTCCCCCAGTATATGCTCATAGGGTATTATGTCTCTTTTTGGCAGCCTGCTGTCTTTCCTCTGAGTGCCACCAGGTCTCCCCCTCCAGGAGATATGGTCATATGCGAGGCACCAGAGTACGTGAGAAAGTCATTTCCCACTCTCCACTCAACTGTGGAGAATGTTCTGACCATTGGCTAGATCTGGGAAGGGGTTTAAAGTTTACCGCCTGTATTGTCCTTGCCTGGTGCCTTAGTTTGAGCAGGCCCCCTGGGCCCAAATCTGCCTATCATAATGTTCTACTTGTAGGTTTCTAGGGCCCTCTGGATACTTTTATTTTTCTATTCTCCCATGCATCTCTCATTTAGAGTCACAATAGGATGTCCTCCCCTCTGTCCCAGTTTCCTGGTAAGTGAAGGCTTTCGTGGGACATGCCCCTTAGGCTCGTATGCAGATATAAGTGAGTATATCCCATTTGATTCTTTCTGCTTCTGGGTTAACTCACTCATTATGATCATTTCTAGCTCAATCCATTTATCCACAAATTTCGGGAATTCCTTGTTTTTAATAGCTGAGTAGTATTCCATAGTGTATATGTACCACAGTTTCTTTATCCATTCTTCTACTGAGGCTGTTTCCATGTTCTGGCTATTATGAATAAGGCTGCTATGAACATGGTTGAGCAAATTTTCTTATTGTGTGCTGGAGCATCTTCTGGGTATATTCCAAGGAGTGGAATAGCTGGGTCTTGAGGAAGCCCTATTCCCATTTTTCTGAGATAGCACCAGATAGATTTCCAAAGTGGCTGTACTAGTTTGCATTCCCACCAGCAATGAAGGAGTGTTCCTCTCTCCCCACATCCTCACCAGCATGTGGTGTCACTTGAATTTTTGATCTTAGCCATTCTGATGGGTGTAAGATGGAATCTCAAAGTTATTTTGATTTGCATTTCCCTGATGACTAAGGAGGTTGAGCATTTCTTTCAGTGTTTCTCAGCCATTTGATATTCCTCTGTTGAGAATTCTCGGTTTAGTTCTCAGCCCCATTTCTCAATTGGGTTATTTGGATTGTGGTGTTTAATTTCTTGAGTTCTCTATACATTTTGGATATTAGACCTTTGTCAGATGAAGGGTTGGTGAAGATCTTTTCCCAGTCGGTAGGCTGTCGCTTCGTTCTCTTGACAGTGTCTCCTGCCTTACAGAAGTTTCTCAGCCTCATGAGGTCCCATTTATTAATGGTTGACATTCAGGCCTGGGCCGTTGGTTTTCTGTTCAGGAAGTTGTCTCCTGGGCCAATATGTTCCAGGCTCTTCCCCACTTTTTCCTGTAAGTGACTTAATGTCTCTGGTTTTATGTTGAGGTCTTTAACCCACTTGGATTTGAGTTTTGTGCAAGGTGACAAATATGGGTCCAGTTGCATTTTTTTACACATAGACCTCCAGTTAGACCAGCACCATTTGTTGAAGATGCTATCCTTTTTCCATTGAATGGATTTGGCTTCTTTGTCAAAAATCAAGTGACCATATGTGTGTGAATTCATATCTAGGACTTCGATTCAATTCCACTGATCAACCAACCTGTTGCTGTGCCAGTACCATGTTGTTTTAATTACTATTGCTTTATAGTACAGTTTGAGATCAGGTATGGATACTCCTCCAGAGCACCTTTTATTGTACAAGATTGTTTTAGCTATTCTGGGTTTTTTGTTTTTCCATATGAAGTTCAGAATTGAACTTTCAATGTCTTTTAAAAAATTGTGTAGGTATTTTGATAGGGATTTCATTGAATCTGCAGATTGCTTTTGGTAGGATGGCCATTTTTACTATGTTAATTCTCTCGATCCATGAGCAAGGAAGATCATTCCATCTTCTCAGGTCATCTTCAATTTCTTTCTTCAGAGTTTTGAAATTTTTTTCAAAAAAGTCCTTCACTTGCTTAGTTAGGGTAACTCCTAGATATTTTATATTGCTTGTGGCTAATGTGAAGGATGTGGTTTTTCCTAATTTCTTTCTCTCCAGCTTGTCATTTGTGTATAGAAAAGCTACAGACTTTTTTGAGTTAATTTTGTATGCAGCCAATTTGCTGACCGTGTTTATCAGCTTTAGGAGTCCTCTGGTGGAATTTTGAGGGTCACTTATGTACACTATCATATCATCTGTAAATAGGGATAATTTGACTTCCTCCTTTCCCATTTGGATCCCCTTGATCTCCTTTTGTTGTCTTATTGCTCTGGCTAGAACTTCGAGTACTATATTGAAGAGATATGGAGAGAGTGGGCAGCCTTGCCTTGTTCCCGATTTTAGAGGAATTTACTTGAGTATCTCACCATTTACTTTGATTTTGGCTATTGGCTTGCTGTATATAGCCTTTATTATGTTGAGGAAAGTGCCTTGGAACCCTGATCTCTCTAAAACTTGAAACATGAATGGGTGTTGAATTTTATCAAATGCTTTCTCTGCATCTGAAGAGATGATCATGTGGTTTTTTTCTCTTCAGTTTGTTTATATTGTGGATTACATTAATGGATTTCTGTATGTTAAACCATCCCTGCATGCCTTGAATGAAGCCTACTTGGTCATGATGAATGATATCTTTGATGTGGTCCTGTATTCGTTTTGCAAGTATTTCATTTAGTATTTTTGCATCGATGTTCATAAGAGAAATTGGTCTGAAATTCTCTTTCTTTGTTGAGTCTTTGTGAGGTTTAGGTATCAATTTGACTATGGCCTCAAAGAATGAATTTGGTAAAGTTCCATGCATTTCTATCTTTTGGAGTAGCTTGAATAGTATCGGTATTAGCTCGCCCTTGAAGGTCTGGTAAAATTCTGCACTGAAACCATCTGGCCCTGGGCTTTTTTTGGTTGCGAGACTATCAATGATTGCTACTATTTCTGTAGGAGAAATGGGACTATTTAGCTTGTTTATCTGTACTTCATTCCACTTTGGCAAGTGAAATTGATCAAGAAAATCATCCATTTCCCTTAGATTTTCTAATTTTGTGGCATATACGCCTTCAAAGTAGAATCTTATGATTCTTGTGACACTTTCTTCAGTGTCTGTTGTTATGTCTCCCTTTTCATTTCTGATTTTGTTGATTTCAATACTGTCTCTCTACCTTTTAGTTAGTTTGGCTAACAGTCTGTCTATCTTGTTGATTTTCTCAAAGAACCAGCTCTTGGTTTTGTTGATTCTTTGCACTGTTTTCTTAGTTTCTAATTTGTTAATTTCAGCCCTGAGTTTGATTATTTCGAGACGTCTACTCCTCTTGGGTGTTTCTGCTTCTTTTTTTTTTCCTAGGGCTTCCAGATGGTTTTGTGCGATGTTTCCAATTTCTTTTTAAAGGCACTTAGTGCTATGAATTTTCCTCTTAGCACTGCTTTCAGTGTATCCCAAAAATTTGGGTATGTTGTTCCTTCATTTTCATTGAATTTCAGAAACTCCTTGATTTCTTTCTTTCTTTCTTCCCTGACCCAGGTGTCATTTAGCAGAGAGTTGTTTAGTTTCCACATACGTGTAGGCTTTTTGTTATTTCTTTTGTTGTTGAATTGCAGCCTAAGAGCATGGTGATCTGATAGGATACAAGGTATTATTTCAATCCTCTTCTATCTACTGAGGCTTGCTTTGTTACCTAGGATGTGATCAATTTTGGAGAAGGTTTCATGGGGTGCAGAGAAGAAGGTATATTCTTGTTTGGGTGAAAGGTTCTATAGATATCTGTTAGATCTATTTGACGCATGTCATTGGTTAATGCTGTTATTTCTCTGCTTTGTTTCTGTTTCAGTGACTTATCCTTCAGTGAGAGTAGAGTGTTGAAGTCTCCCACTATTATTGTGTGGGGATCAATGTGTGGTTTAAGCTTTTTTAGCAGATCTTTTACAAATGTGGGTACCCTTGTATTGGGAGCATAGATGTTCAGAATTGTGATGTCATCTTGGTTGACTTTACCTTTGATGAGTATGAAGTGTCCTTCCTCATCCCTTTTGATTAATTTTGGTTGAAAGTCTATTTTGTTCGATATTAAAATGGCTACACCTGCTTGCTTCTTGTGACCATTTGCTTGGAATATTTTTTCCAACCTTTTACCCTGAGTTAATGCCTATCATTATGGGTAAGATGTGTTTCTTGAATGCAGAAGAATGTTGGATCTTGTTTATGCACCCATTCAGTTAGTCTGTGTCTTTTTGTTGGAGAATTGAGACCATTGATGTTGAGAGATATTAATGACCAGTGAGTGTTAAGAGTTTAAATTTTGATGTTGTTTCCAGTCGAGCATTTGTGTAGTTTTGTTTTGGCCATGGTATAGTTATCTATTTCCTGGGTAGTTTTGGTTGTAGCTTGACCCTTTGGGATGGAGTTTTCCTTCTGGTACCTTCTGTAAAGCTGGATTTGTGGATAGGTACTGTTTGAATTTGTTTTTGTCATGAAATATTTTGTTTTCTCCATCAATGGTTATTGATAGTTTTGCTGGGTAAAGTAGTCTGGCCTGGCATCTGTGGTCTTTTAGGGTTTGCAGGATCTCTGTCCAGGCCCTTCTGGCTTTTATGGTCTCTGCTGAGGAGTCAGGTGTAATTCTGATAGGTTTGCTATTAAATGTTATTTGGCCCTTTTCCCTTGCAGCTTTTAATATTTTTTCTTTATTCTGTATGATTTCTGTTTAGATTATTATGTGACGGGCAGTGTTTTTTTTTCTGGTCAATTTTATTTGGTGTTCTGTAGGCCTCTTGTATGTTTATAGGCATCTCTTCCTTTAGATTGGGGAAATTTTCTTCTATGCTTTTGTTGAGAATAGTTTCTGGGCCTTGGAGTGTGATATCTTCTCTTTCTTCAATGCCTATTATCCTCAGATTTATTCTTTTCATGGTGTTCTTGAGTCCTTGGATATTTTGTGTCAGGAGTTTTCCAGATTTGGCATTTTCTTTAATGGTTGCTTCAAGATCTATGATTGTATCTTCTAGACCTGAGATTTGTTCCTCCATCTCTTGGATTCTGTTAGGAAAGCTCACCTCTGTGTTGCCTGCCTACTTTTCTGAGGTCTCATGTTCTCGTTTTTCTTCTGTCTGTGTGTTTATTATTGAATCCATTTTCATCTTCAGCTCTTGAACTGATTTTTTGATTTCTTTCATCTGATTGTTTGTATATTCCTGAGTATCTTCCATTGCTTCTTTATAGGTCTTCAGAGCTTGAACCATTTTATAGATTTCCTTCATCTGGTTGTTTTCATTTCCTGAAAATTTTTCCAGTCCCACTCTATGTGCTTCGTTTATATCTCTCACCTGTTTGGCTGCATCTTCCTGCATTTGATTACGAATTTTATTTGTTTCCTCCATTATCATCTTCATTACTAAGGATTTGAAATCATTTTCTTGTATTTCTGTTGTATTTGAGTTCTCTTGGTTGTTGCCTTTGGAATAGCTGGAAACTAGAGACACCATGTTGGTTTGGGTTTTTTTTCTTATGCTTTTATGCTGTCCTTTAGACATCTTGCCATCTGTTTTTTTTGGGTAGCTTCCAGCATTGGATGGAGGGAGTCTGATGATAGATTCACTTCTTTTCTCACGATTTCTGTAGGCTGTAAGCTCTGATGCTTCACTGGTTTGGATGGCAGGAGGCTAGCCCTGTTGTTTTGGACTCTCACAGCCAGTGATCCTCAGCTCCGCTGTACTGTGGGTCCTGCAATCATTTTGGGTCTCTGAATGAGCGATGGGTCAGACCAAGTTATTCACATCCTTCTGGGTCCCATGCCAAGTCCAGCCAGGGACATTGGACCTGAACCACGTGCCAACTTCAGCTAGATTCTCAAGGCCTGAACCGTCTGCTGAGCTCAGCTAGGGTTTCTGGGCCAAAAATGCACACAGGGTCCAGCCAGAATTTTTGGGCTGGGACTACGCACCAAGCTCAGCTAGGGGTTTTGGCCCAAAGTGCTTGCTGTGGTCAGTTATAGACTCAGGGCCCAAACAGTCCACCAAGCTCAGCCAGAATTCTAGATTCAAACTGCCCACTGTGTCCAACCAAACTCTTAGAGCCAGGACTGTGCCAAAAGCTCAGCTAGAGTCTCTGGGCCCAACTGTCTGCCAAGCACAGCTAGGGACTCTGGCCCCAAACTGCACGGCAAGCTCCACCTGAGTCTCCGGGGAGGAATTGTGCACCCAGCTCAGCCAGGGACTCTGGACCCACACTGCGCACTGAGTTCAGCCCAGGACTCTGGGCCTAAATTGCATTGAGAGTCTAGCCAGCGTCTTAGGGCTGCCGGACCTGTGCACAAAGCTCAGGTAGAACCTCTGGGCCCAATCTGCCCAGCAAGTCCAGCTAGGGACTCTGGGCTGAATCCGCATGCTGACCTCAGCCTGTGTCAGCACCCAAGAACTGTAAGCTGAGCTGAGCTTGTGTCTCGGGCAGAACTGCTCGCTGAGCTGAGCTAGCACCTGCAGTGGAACTGAGCCTTCTGCCCAGCCGGCATCACAGCAGGAGAACTTCGGCTGCACTGAGCTAGTGCCTCAGGTGGAACTGAGCGCTCTGCCTAGCCTGCTTCCATGGTGTGGAGACCTCGGTGTTCCCGGCTCAGATATCTGTGCAATTCCCTTAATTGTTCACCAGAACTCCCAAACACAGTCCACACTGCTGGCCGCCATCTTGACTCTCAAAGTTGCAGAGGCTCAATCCATTATCATCTTGCAGAGAGCCTGGTGCCATGCACGCTTATGGAGGAGAAACCAGACAATTGACTTCTTTATCCCTTATCCATTTATGGTCAACAAAAGGCAGGAATGGTGTGCTTCAGACCAGGGACACATAGCTCCTGGTTCTCCCAGCACTGCTTGGTCTCTATCTGCTACAGGACATGCCTGACACACCCTGCCCTCTACCCTAAACATTCCGGGCAAAGCTTTTCTTTCCCTTTGACCACATAATCTTGACATTTTATTCTTATTGTTTCCCTCCTCTCTTTTCCCCCTTTTCATGATGACCAAGTGCTGCTTCCAATGAATCTACATTTATATATGTTAACTGACTATACATGAACTGCCATACAAATCCTCAAGTTTTTAATTATAAGAAAAGGGAGGAATGTTAGCATATGTACTTCCAGGTTGCCTAGCAACCTATGGTCTTATCAGCTACTTGGTACTTGGTGTGCCCCTGTCTAGTATATAAATGGCAAAACCTCCTTGTCTTACTCTTTTGAGAACCTTCACTCTTCTCTCTTCCTTTCTCTGTTGCTCTCTGTCTCTCTGTCTCTCTCTCTTTCCCCTAGTGGTGCCCCTCTCCTTCCTACTCTCCCACATTCCTACAATAATGTTCTCCACATCTTATCTGTTGACTGGCAACTTGTTTTTTATATATAATACTCTATGGGCACTATGTAATGCAAGGGCAGACATTACAGTCCACTGTCTCCACCCTCCCAGTGTGAGGACAGTCCCTTGTTTCCCACATCTGTTTGTTCTGCTCATGGATAGCAGGAAGGTAAGCTCCAGTTCTCAGTTCCACTCACGCAGAACGAAGATGCCACATCCCAGTTGATGAAGCCGGAAGTGGGAAGAGGGAGGAATTGAACCAATGTCCTTTCATTGCCAGTGACAGGCCCTGAATGTGCCGCTTCAGGGTCCTCATCACCATCATGACTCATCATGCCAAGCTGATCCAGACACAAGGTGTTAGTTAATCTACTTAGCAGTGGAGACAACTGGGGCCTGTGGTAATAACCTCCAGCACCAGCACCCCTAATCTCTGTTTCTGGTGTGTGAGAACCCCTCTTAACAAGATTTCAGCATGGCACTTGTCTCTGTACCTTATATTGGAAATAGGGTTTTCATGGGTTTGTAGAACATGGTCTGCGTACAGAAGACCATGGCAAGACCACAGCAGACTCTTGTGTCTGAGCTGACAGAATCACAAGGTCATAATGTCCTTTGCTTTGGCTACCTCATGTTCAGGACAGGCCTCCAGGCCTTTTTAAATAGCAGTGGCAGGTTTCTGTGCTGTCCCCTGCCCAAGGCTCCACACCCACCTGTTTCTGTGATGCCCTGGCGTTGGCTTGCTGAGCAACCTAAAAATGAGTCCTTTGGAAAACAGGATGTCTAAGCCCAAGAACAGTGCTCTGCTTCCAACTGGCCTCACCTGATATAGGTGGAAGGATTCAAGCACTTTTCAACCCCGGTGTACCTTGGCAGACATGGGCATCTCAAAATCCTGCTTCTTCCGCTGGAAAATGAGGCTCTCAATCTGCTTCCTGACAATGAGCAGGTTCAATAAGGAACCTGAAGGCCAGACAGTAGGCAAACATCTGCATCTGCCCACAGGGTAGACTTGAACTGCTCACTGCTGCCCCCTGGATGCGTCCTGGTAGACTAGCGGCTCCTGTGCTCACTTTGGGCACTGGCACTACTTTTCCATTTCAACAAAGGCCCTTCCTATATGAACCTTCTTCAATGTCACTGGGAGATAGAACATGATAGATCGGGACAGCTCCTGGTGGCAAATAAAGGACAGTGCTCATTGCAAAGTGTCTGCTTACAGGTGTTTGTATTTCTACTGCCCACACTGTGAAGAGCTGTGCCCATGAGACATAGGGTTTGGAGGTAGAGTTGGGCTTCTGAAATTCTTAGTGATATTGCCATACCAAACATGAGATGGAGGTCACCATGCATCCTATTGTCCAGCAGTGTCTTTCACTATTGTCCTGAGGAGGGCTGACACCAGTCTACCCTGTATTTGATCTGGGAAACATCAATCTTGTATTTTTGTTTTTATTTACTATTTCATGTTTGTAGGGAGTTAATGTTCATAATCATGTGAGTGCAGGGACATGTGTGACCATGTGCCTGTTGGGGTCAGTATAACTTTAAGGAGTTGTTTCCACCTCTACCTTTCTGTGGGCTCAGGAGAGAAAACAGGGGTCATTAGGCCAATGAAGCAAGTACCTTGTGAACTGTCTCATCTCAATGACTCAAGAAGAGACATGGATAACATGAAGAAAACATGCATTTTCTGGCTGCAAGGTGAATTCTATGCCACAGAATTGCTTTTGCTTCTCCCTGATGGAAATAAAATACCTGTCTACTTTAGTGGAGAGTGTGTGTCTCCACAGAACTCTTATTCGACTTCATCTGTAAACTTTTGCAGTTACAATTATCCGTCAATGTCCCCCAGAAAATGAAACCAGTAAAAATGGTTTTTCTTAAAAAACAAACAACGTGAAAGAAAATGTCATTTCATGTCAGGCCTGTTTCCTGTATCCAGCAATACTCTGCTGCACATGGATCCTATGAGTTATAAACTCAAATCCCAATTCTCTTTAGTTCTTTGCTTTATTCCTTTTATCAGTGGAACTGCATTCCCCCTCTCAGCCCACAGCCACCCTGGCATGCACATTCACACATCATCTGTCTCATGCCCATTGGTAACTTGTGGATCACATGACCACACTGTAAACATGGCTGATGCCAGGGTAGGAAGGATGTGAATCATTCATCGAGCCATGCTGACTTCATGAAGAAGAAACACTAACCCTTGACAGCATGGTGGCTATGAACCCATTTGTTTTCATTCTTTTAGTTTAATGTTGTTGGGATTTTCTACTCTGGGAAATAACAACCTTGGCGAGCATTAAATTAAGTCTTCCAGGAATCTGGATTAAAATACAGATGCTTGAGTCAGCTGATGGTGAGGGATGTCATTATTCTCCCTCACAGCTCCCCTCACTGAGGCTGGTTGTAGTGGATGTAAACATGTTTTTGTTTTGATCCCATGTGTGGGATGTGAAAGAGACTTGTGTAAGAGTTTCAGTTTTGGTATTTTTCTACTGAAAGTAGACCTGTGAGAGAACAGGTGATGTCAGTCCAGTGGAAAATTATCCACCTCTTGTGGGGGCCTGATCTTTGCCAACTGATATAAATCCTAATACAGACTCTGAGAAAGAATATATTTTTATATATACTATATGGGCTGTTCATCACTCCACTTTGACACCCTCCTAGAGAGAACCTCTTCAGTGAGTGCTTTGAGTTTATAGGTTCTGGCTGCTGCTCTGGGTTCCAGAGGCTGTGGGTGCAGTCACCTTTGCTGAACTTCTGGGTTTGCTGTTTAATGGGGCTGCTGGAATCCTGCTGACTATACCAGTGGACTCACTCCAAGGAAATGACCCTAGAAAGATCTACTTCTCCTGTTCCCATTAACCTCTCTTATCTCCTATCTAGGGTAGGTGGATTGGAAGGCAGGTATAAGCATGAAAGAGCACCAAATAAAGTAGATTTAAAAAAGGTCAAAGCCTACAGCTGGTTCTTTCCAGCCAATGTGATTAGGACTCTCAGATACAGGGCAGGTGCATAGGAAGTGTGCTCAGAGTGAGCTGAGAAACACATTCTACTGTAGTGATTGCATGACCAAAGCTGTTGTCCTTCCCAGTTTCCAAATGATAAAATGGAGGTAGCCTGGGTAAATGCTATGAGCCTTCCCAACAGAATAATTTTCCATTGATAGATTCTGGGTCTTCTTTCCAGCCAGTACTGAACTGTCCACTTCTTGGCAGCCTCAGCTTCCACAGCTCAGGACCTTAGTCTTGGCAGAAGTTCCTCTTCATCCATCACAGTCACTCAAGTATCCTTGTGACCTTTGAATTGGAATATGTTGGCTAACCTTATGTATTTTCTTTGGAGTCTCCTTAGAACATCCTGAAAACAGGACTTGCTTCTCATCCTGGGACCACAATATAAGGGGCACTGTCACCCAGTATCTCAGGAGATCATACAGAAACTAGGATTTGTGTGTATCCTACTGCAAGCCAGTAAGTCGGGGCTCCCTCTATGTGACTCTTATATGACTCTGGATGACTTGGGGAAAGAAGCAGAGAGAAGACTGTATTAGCAAAGTTTTGACTCTAACAAACTTGAAGTGTAGATGATATTGTGTCAGACTAACAACATATGTCCTGGGTTCTGTTGATTGTTCAAATTTTATACTTTAATGACTTGTCTTAGTGTATAGAGAAAGGCTTCTCACTGGAGACTAATCTCAACAATGACACAAGTCATTGCTTTTCCCTGAGGTCAGTGCTGCCCCAGGTTTGGTGGAGACCAACACTGTGGAGCCCAGAACTAGTCTCTGTGAAGGGATTTGGAGCTCGCTTTGTGGAAGGTGTGAAGTTTCATTGAAGCAAGAGAACAGATCAGGTAGAAATGAAAAGAGAGAATAATTTTCAAGCAGAGAAGGCAGCAAACACAAAGGTTCTGAGCACAAGCAGCATAGGTTGTAATCAGCTTGGCTTTCCAATGCCCTGGCTCTCCACTTCTTGGCTGTGTCTGAAAAGTTTCTCTGCCATCCCACCCTGTCTGCTCATCTTTAGAACAAGCCAACTCCTCAGTTATATTTGCATGTCATTGTGTCTCTTATGTTTAAATTTACTGTTAACATTAGGGGGTTGCTGGGGCATATTTCTACATAAGTAATTCCCATTCTTTCCACCCCCTGCTGTCCTTCCCCATTTCAACCCTCTGCTAACCCCTGCCTCATTCCTTTTACTTTCATGTTATATACATTTTCTGCTCTCTTTCTTCCTCCTCTTCTCTTCTCTTCAGATTTTTTTCTTTTCTTCTTATGGTCACCTGATTTTATGACCCTTCCCAACATTCAAGTGGTGGGAGCCTCTATACACACATATGCATAAGTATACCTATACATATACATTCACGTACATACTCACAGAATTATACACACACACATATACATACATACATACATACATACATACATACATACATACATACATACACACATACCCAGGACAGGAGGCTGGGCAGTCGTTCTGGAGACTGGAGATAGTTTTGGCTGTTCGTTGCTCCACTTCAAGTTGCTTCTAGAGAGAACCACTCGAGGGAAGGCTGGTTTCAGGGCTCCGGGTTCTGGTTGAGACAGGTTCCAGCAGAACAAATCCCGCCAACTATGCCAGGAGAATCATTCCTCTGAACTGATATCCTTAAAGTTTCACTATCGTGTTCTTTAATCTCCTTTTCCTTTTGCTTAGGTTAATCTGGTAATAATTGAGGTATGCTCAGTTAATAAGTTTGTAATAAAATATAACTGTTAAGAAAATTGAACATTACAGGTATTTTGGCTTTCTTAATCTGCTTATTTTCACTAAGCACAAATGACTTCCACTTCCATCCATTTCCTGAAACATCATGATTTCATTTTTCATTATGACTGAATAAAATTCCATCGTGTACTTGGCCTCACTTTTTTTCCAATCCTGAGGGTAGGCACCTATGCTCACTCCATTTCTTATATATTGTTTAAAGAGGCACATCTCTCTTATAGGAAGGTAAGTGTGAGAGTAACAGAGATTCACTGTGGGTTCTTGACTCTTCTTCATGTTATGACCATCCAGGTGTCTGCGCCAAAGATGTTCCGACTTGGGAGCCTTATTATCTTGTATGGCCTGTTCACTGGCACATTGGGTAATGTTGACAGTAATCCTGAATAATTTGAACATTATGAATTCTATCTGGTGGGACGGGGCAGTGTTGTTCTTTGTGATTGACTTATGGGGAAATATGCAGCCTTCCAGTACCTTCCCCAATCACTTTTCATTTTAGAAATAGTCCTATAACATTATATAGAGTCATGCCAATAAAAACACAGGATACATTTATCTAAGTGCAATTTCAAATTTTTCAGTTGTGCACATCATAATAAATGGGAACTGTGGACATGTATCCTCTAGTCACTTTCTCTTGCAGTCTGTGGGATCTTGGTCCCCACAGTGATCCCTTGCATGCACTAACCTGGACATCGTTAACTGGTTTGTCGTGATCAGAGATGAGAAATTTAAATTGTTTCACTTTGCATTTCTCTAATGTTAACCATCCTCTCATTCTTCACATTTTTACTAATGCTTTATATGATTTAACTAAAGTGCTGTGTCAAAATTATTAGCATGTATTTCTGCAGGTCTACATATTTATTTATTTTTATTGATATGTGTTGACTCCTGGAAATGAAGCACATCACATAAACTGGCTGAATATCCATGAGAACCCCACTGTCTGTTTAGTGGCACCTCTGTTCTCTGTTATAGAAGAACTGCACACCTGATAAGAGAAGCACTTTTTTGAGGAACAGGAAAGCTCTGTACATGCTGCTTTCAAATGTGGTCAATGTTAAGGCAACTTTCAACGATAACAAAAGGAGCAACCCACCATTGCACACCTAGAGAATGGAAGATGAGTGAAAAGGGTGTCAGGTTCAAGGTTACCTAGGGAGTTGTATGGTGAGATGTAGCTATCTAAGCAGTGCCAGCTAAGGTGGTCCTGTCTGCACCATTACAATTTGTATACACTGTTCATCTGAGAGCTTAGTTGCTGTATTATGGCTACATCTTTTTCCCTAAAAGTGTTTTTTAGAAATATTTTTATGTCTGTATATGTATCTCTATGTGTATGTCTTTATGTGTGTCCCAAGATGCCAGGAGATGATGTAAGATCCTCTGGAGGTAAAACTGGTTATAAGCTATCTAAAAAGGGTGTTGGGAACTGAACTCCAGTCCTCTGCAAGAACAGCAACGACTCTTAGCTACTGAGACATCTTACCAGTCTCACCACTGCATTGAAAACACAGATTGTATGCGATCATACACACTGGAATACTTTTCTTAAAAATCAAAGAAAGGAAGGAAGGAAGGAAAAAAGAAAAACAATTTATGCCTAGACAGACATATTACAAACAGTCCTAAAGGAAGAAATGAAATGCCTTTGATAGAAATCAAAGATACTCAATATAGTTCAGAAAAGCAGTCTAAAAGAAACAAAGGGCAGTCTTTGAAGATTTATAATTTCAGCAGCCAAAGCTGGATGGTGGACTTAAAATTCACTAAATAACCAGAATGGAATGTATTTTATACAAAATGTTTTACACCCAAAGAAATGAGACAGTTTACAAAATGTGGAGAAAGTAGCAGGCAAAACTGAGTTACAATCAATATTTTAAAGCAATATTTTAAGTTTGACTCCTTTTGAAAATAAGGGATTGTTGTTAGTTTCTTTTGACCCTTAGTTAGTAATTGCCTTGGTTCACAGTAGAGTTATTTTACACACAAACATGCCTCATACTTCATACACGTGGTTTGGTACTTACCTTTTATTCTATTCATTCTCAGATTGTTCTCTATGATCCTCTGTTAGGACAGTCTCATAATTTAGTGTAAATTATTGTTCACTGGGACTGATTCTAATCTGCCATTTTGGGACCCTATTTGCTACTTTCCCTGGCTGGAGCAACATTTTTTAGAGCCACATTTTGCTCTATGTGTTTTTTTTCTTTCCCTTTCTTATAGTTTTTTCATTTCTTAGTTTATTCTCTCAAGTGACTGACTTAGTTTCTCAAACTCACATGAACACTTTAATTAAGAGTGACAGACTCTGAAGTGTCCACTCAAACAGGTATACACAGTCAAATTCAATTGCTTGGCCAATCATCAATTGTTTTGTTGATAAACACTCAATAGATATTAACAGGAACTTAGCCTGGAAACAGTCCACGGACCCACTTGTGTAGACACATTTCCCCACCTTAGGAGTCTCAGGCTCCTCATCTCTACAGTGAGGACAGTGGCACTTCTTCCCTGACTGAATTGTTGCATAGACTGAACAAAACAGCACAGAGAAACTGACTTCTCTGAGACCAGGGGGGTGGAAGCCCATTCCATAGGGGTTCTGCGGGGCACTGACGGATGACTGCTGTTTTTCAGGTATCCTTGACCATCTGAATGAGAATACTGAGCAATTAGTCCACGACATTAAAGACACTGTTAAGAGTCTGAACTTTGACAGACTCAAGTCTATTTTATATGGGAGTGGTTTTCGGTGAGTTGGTGTTTTTTATTTTTTATTTTTTTACTGTCAGAAAAGAAACTGCAATTCAATGTCAAAGTTAGATGGGTAAGCCTCCCATTCCCCACAGTATGGAGGAGTTCTAAGGCAAGGCTCATTGGTGCTTGGGTATATATGAGACAGGGCTATAGGGCCATTTCCCACAGTTCCCACAGTCTGTAATTTTGAGCTCAAGGTGAAAGTTCCATTTGTGCTCTCCACAAGCATCTTGGTACCTAAAGATTTTCACTAAGAAGAACTCTTTTCTTCTCCAGATATAGTGAGGAGTGTAAGTGCAAGCTGTTTCAAGGGACAGAAAGCTGGGATTGATATTCTTCACTCCCAAGCAGGAAATTGATGGAGTTTTGAGTCATATAGGCCTGGGTTCAAGTTCTGGCTCTGCTGCTTGCTTCCTCCCCTCCCTCCAGTCCACTGCACCTGAGAGTGTAGAGGCTCATATTTCTGAAAAGGATATAGTGAGGACAAGAGAGTGAGGCTGGAGAGGCACAGACACTTCAAAGAAGTATGACAAAGGGGCACTTGTGGGTTTTGTGCAGGCTCAATTCTGAAGAAATCAGAATCCTGGACGTTCAAATGGAAAAAGCCGGCAACATGATCAACCTGAAATTTTCCATGGTTCTGGATGCATCTGTGAATCCGTAAGTTGAGTCACTTGGACTTAAGGGGTGGACTGCAATATGGCCAATTTGAGTAGGCATTTAGTTCTCAGCCCCTGCTCGACTTCTGCCCTCAGCTTCCTAATCTGTAAATGAAGGGAACCTCTGAGGCCTAAAATGCCAATCTTTAAAATATTCTAGTGAAAACTGGCCAAGAAAAGTCTCTTTAAAAAGAATATTCTATGCAAAATATGTTTATTTTGTTGTACATATGTACATATGTGTATTCATGTGTATATAGTTTCACATGTGCACTCACACATGGTTGTGGAGATCAGAAGACAACATTCAATCCCTTGCCACATTTATTTTTGAGATAAGATCTCTCAAAGAACCTTAAAATTATAGATATTCACTAGACTTCCTGGACAAGAGATACAAGATATTAAAGACTTTTTGATATTTAAAATGACAGATAGAGGTAAATAACAGTCATAACCTCTGCCAAATAAATTCTAGAGACAGGAAGTGGCATTCAGAGAGAGCACTTGTCCAGCATGTGTGAGACTCAGGTGTCTATTACCAGCACTGGGACACAGGTGTGTGTTGTTGTATAAATTCAATACTTTTGTGAAGCCTTGAGTGGTGACACCCTGGAGTAACTACTTAACTTCTCTATGTCCAGGATTTCTTGCTGAAAACAAGTGTGATTTAACTCCTAGCACTATTGTACTGATTAAGTGGATCAAACCAGGTACTATAAGTGAATGCCCACAGATAATTTGTGTTACAAACAGTAGCAATTATTTTCATTATTAGTCTCTTCCCAAGTAACAGTCTCGCATGTGCTAAATGTGGTTGGTCTAAAGAAGTCCTGTATAAACATGCAAGTTTTAGAGAACACACAACATGTTGGCATTGGCTGGACACTGGGACAATGCCATAGACACCCTGCACCATGTCCACATAGAACTAGCACAACCAGTGAAACATGCAAAGCCTTCTAGACCTGTGCCTGATGTGACTCTTGTTTTCTGCAGGCCTTTCACTGACGACACTGCCAAGCTTTCTGTTTCCTGGGACCTCACAGCTTCACTCGCTGCTCAAACTGATCCCAAGACCGGACGTCCCTTTCTGTTCACAAAGCAATGCTCAATTGATATGAACAAAATGTCCGTTTCCGTGTCAGGCGGGTAAGACTCATCCTTCCTTGCAGACCTACGGAGGCTTAGGACCCCTGACTTGAATCCTATTCCTAGGAAGTGGCATAGTGAAACACACCATCAGACTAGCATCAGCTATCATCTCTGTCACAACTATCAGCTTTTTCACTCTTTAGCTTCATCTTTAGAGGCCACAGTTTGCACATCTGTGCATTTGAGCAGTAAAAATCTGTACTTTTCAGCTTCTGGGATGAAGACGTGTGTAAATACACATGTTGAGCCTGGAACCTTGCTAAGGATAAAAAACCAATAAGATGTGGATCTGAGACTATTGACTGTTCCTGTCCTATGGACTGTTGACCCTTCCAAGCTGTAGCTATACATTTATGGTGCCTTTCAGCTGGGTCAAAGTGCCTCATGCCTCTGAAGATGTTAAAATTATATCCACCTGGAGATGGGAGACAGTTGGACAATTAAAAGCTAGCATGGACTCTGATTGTTCTGAATTACTCCTTGTCCCTGGGAAAATTCAGCAGTGAGAGCTTGACATCCTAATCCTGTCATTTCCATCACTGATTCCCATTGACTCAAAACCTGCATCTTTGATTTTATGCTTAATAATGCAGGTTTAGCTCAGGCACTATGTGGGGGAAGTGATGTTACCAACTTTCTGAAAGAGGAAACATGGATTTCAAGTCTGGGGCTAGGGAGACTTTGTCAGGAGCAAAGGGATAGTCTCTGTTTCCAGCCTTGACAACCATGTCCTGAGGCTACCCATCCTTTCTCTACCACATATCTGCTCTAATAGCAAAGACAGGACCACAGGTTTTTCCTGCACACCCAAAGGTCTGGGTCCTGCTGTACACTGCCCTGGCAAACAGACCCAGGAAATTGGTGCTGCTCCACTGGGTCTCAATGCCCATGGCCACATAGCCTCGTGATATGGCTCTGCCCACCTCTCTCCATTTAAACACAGTGGATTTCGTTCTGTCCCTCAGGGAGACCTGTTCCTTCCACAGGACCTTTCATGGATATTCTGGTCACATAAAGCACCTTTCTTCTTACTTCAAATCATCACATCTTTTCATCTTTCATGGTCTGATAGATTCATTCTCTTTTGATTATAAGCATGTAATCTTAACCTTCAGAGTACTTGTCTATGTTGTCTCTGTGAGCATACCTATTTGGAGACAGAGTCTCACTATATCTTCCTCGTTAGCTTGAATCCTAGTCATCTAACTTCTTCTGTCTCCTGAGGCCTAGGATCAATAGTGGGGTCACACCACCTGATATTACACTGTACATTTGCTTGTTTTGTTTTGGGGAATGATGACTTGTGTGTGGACACACACACACACACACATACACACATACACACATGTAAGTGGTCTAGGTCTAGAGCACCCCAAGGACTCTAAGCTGGCTGTGGAATCTACCCATCTTAGTCTCTGGATTTTCCTTCCTCTTTCTTTTTGGATGGGTACTAGAGATGCAGCTCAGGTCCTCATTCTTACTAGAACTAAACTATCAGTTTTGGATTGAACTATCCCCTTGGACCCAATTTCTCATTATTCTAGTCACAACTCTGTTATGTTCCAGGCAGACATTGTTCTGAGGATGGACAATGATTTGGTGAAAAAAAAAGAAAGGGAAAAGGGCTTTCTGTCTCCTGCAACATACCCTGAGGGAAAAGCAGGCTGAGGAGTATTTGGTCCATCAGTGAATTCATGGAAAATAAGAATGATCACTATACTTATTAGAACAAAAAGAGAGAAAATACTTTTTTCTGTGCACACCTAGAACAAGCTGCCCCAGGAGATGACAGCTGAATGAGAGTTGAAAGTAAGCAACCTCACTGAGATTTGCTTATGAAGGTTAAATGTTGAATGTTTTCTGCCCAGTGCCTGGTGCTCCTTATATAGAGTCTGAATGAACGATGCTGTGTCAGGGCTGTGATGAGCACTCAGGCACTGAGGAAGCAGCTACTTAGGCAGGAGATGCTCAGGAGCTCAGTGATGGCCCACCTTGATGAGCTGAACTGATAAAATAGAGCAGCATTGTACGTCACCAACCTTCATAGGGCTCTCTTGTCTGTACTTTTTCCAGAAAAACCACCTATTTCAACAGATTATTGAGAAATAACACCAAAGCCTTACTGGCATATGTGCTTCAAGGAGAAGTAAGTCCCCGGCTCCTGTCATCTGGTGTGGACAGGAGTGGCATCTGTAGGTGTGGCTGCGTACTCAGGACACTGTTTCCTGGGAGGTGCAGATTTCTCTTTGGAAGGTCTGCAGGCTTGTCTTCCTCCTCTGTATCTGGCATGCAGAAATGAGGCAAAAATTACGGATGCTGCCTTGAGCTATTTATTACATCCCTTTAAGCTAATGTTTCCTTGCAATCAACACACCTTCATTTAAATGACTGTGCTTAAGCCACCTATGAATGAAAATCTACAGGGAAGTGGGAATTGGGCCTTCATAAGGCATCAAACTTCTGAGGAGCTAAAAATTCCACAGTTTCTGGTTTTTAGGGGTCTGAAATGTTAGAATTCTGGATGCTAAATCTCCAGTATCTGAACTTCTGACATCCTGAGGTGGTAGGTTCTCAGCTCCTGGACTGTTCTGTTTCAGGCTGCTACAATTCCATAGTTCCAGATTGCTAAGCAAACTGTTCTTGGGTCCTGGAAATTAGCCCCTCTGTTGGGGGAGAGTGGGAAGTGTGTTACCAGCAAAGTCTCATCTGTTTCCCTTTTCTTTTCCCCTCCTCCTTCCTGAATGTTCTCTCTGATTCTCAGGTATGTACAGCATTCAGGAGATACCTCATGGCCACAGAAGCAAATTATCTTTATGACATCATCTGTAAGTCATAGCATGGGGACTGGAGAGCCTTCCATGGGACACAAAAATAGCCATGAGAATGCCCCTGGCAGGGACTTTGCAACCTGACCAAGGGGAGCCATTGGCTCTCCTCCTTTAATTAGGGGCCTCATTTGAGCCTTTAGCTCCCTGTGCTTGACAGAGTTCCCAGGTGAACAGAAACCAGGCATGTACAGTGTCAGGCCTTGGAGATGGCCCTTCTATGGGTATATTTCTTTGTCCAGTCCTTCTGTGTCTTGTATGCACTACATCATTGTGTCTACTCAGTGGGACACTAACATTACCCAGTTTCAGGTGAACAGTTGATGTATTTAAGGTCACACAGGTAACAGAGTGACAGGCTGCATGGCGGTTTCAGCTCTGTCATTTTCACATGACAAAGAATGAGACTGATATTGAATTGGACTCTTCAGCCCAACCACAGGAAAAGGCAAATGAAGTCTCCATGTGAAGAGGACGAAGCAATAGAGGATGCCATGGCACCCCCTGTTGGTATGGGTACTGTTTTAGTTAATTTTAATTGCCATGAGAAAAACAACACGACCAAAGGAAATTATCCAAGAAAATGCTTATTTTTAGTCTCATAACTCCAGAGGTGTAGAGCTCAAGTCCAACATAGTGAGGAACATGGCAGCAGATAGACAGGCATGGCCCTGGAGTAGTAGCTGAGAGTTTATGTATTGAGACCCCATTGCCAGGCAGAGTGAGCTAACCAGCAATGATATGGCCCTTTGAAATCTTAAAGCCCATCCCTAGTGACACACCTCCTAATGCTTCCCAAACAGTTCCTACAACCCGAGACCAATTATTCAAACATGTGAGATATTGGGGCAGTTCTTATTCAAATCCTATAGGTAGGCTCTGTGCCCTGTGCAGAGCAGCTTGTCAGGAAGCCAGGACAAGGTACATTTTGCTTCTGTCACAAGACTAGAGAAATTGAGACTTGATCCTGACTCCAGGCTGAGCTCTGAGCTTGAGTACACACCAAACCCCGAGTCTATGTCATGAACCTAGAGCCTGCAATCATGAACCCAGGCTTATCTGGGACCTTTGTTACTAAAAGAATTTACTGGAGTTTTTGACTTAGTCCTGACATTGTGGACAAACACTTGTCCATGGTCTGCATATGAACTCTGGCTTCATGGGCATGGCACCAATAAATCTATTTCCATGTACCATGGCTCCAGAGGAAAAGATCACAAGGGTTCAGAGCAAAGTGTGAGAGAACAAGATTAGAAATCTACAGTTGTATCTCTTCTCTCCATGCCCTAAGTCATGCTGGACACAATACGACTGAGTGGACACAGAAAGGCCAGACTACCATGTATCTAATGAATGCCAAGTGAAAGCCTATTCTCACTGCTGCTATGACAGCCAATGTCCTTGTGATTTCATTCCAGGTTATTTCCCAGTGTCTTCTTACTGCCTGTGGGTTTTATCTTTAGAAAATGCTACTGTCATCTACACAAAGTCTACCAGAAATCATATGGATGACCCTCCCATACTCCCTTCTTCTTTCAGTAGTCACCTGTTACCCTCATCTCAGCAATAAAATTCCTAGCTGCACTCTTTGTGGCTCGCTTCAGTCCTTCCAATAGGAGTTGTTAGAAGTGTATGGGGTATGTGTGGGTGAGATTGCAATTGAGTGGCTGAAGCTAGAGCTGAAAATGACATAGGGTACACGACACAGTTTATTTTTATGCTCAGAATTGCAGAAAAATAGAGAGAGTGGGCATATAGCCACTGTATGGTTGTGGCAGAACTCCAATCATGCAGCTGCACATGCCCGTGTGTATTGGCACCACCCTGACCAATGAGACCCAGGAGAACAGACAGACAGGCTCAGGTATCTGTGGCCTTTCTTGTCTATCTCATCCTAAGGGGTATCTCAATCTCTTTTCTCTACACACTCACTTAGCCCTCCCATTTATATTCAGTTCTTGGACATCACCCACAAGTTACAGGAATATGAGGCCCCTAGGGAGATTAGAGATCCTTGTGACACCCAATGGGCCCTGATCGTACCCTTCTCAGGAAGGCTGCCACTAAAGAGATCTTATTAATACTTTACCACATCCTGATGGCAAGGAAAGAGATGAGGTTCATAGAGGCAAAGCGATTCATCCAGGTAACACTTTGATCAAGAGTCAGAACCAAGATAACACTGACCCTCTTTTAACATTCATGTATTTGTGGTTTATGCCATTAAAAATGCAATCCCTGAGATTCAGCAGCAGAAGACTCTCAGGCATGGCCTCACTCAGTAGCCAAAACTAAGATTATACATACATACATACATACATACATACATACATACATACATGCACGCACGCACGCACGCACGCACACACACACACACACACACACACACACACACACACACACACACATATATTCTCAGAGTCTGTACTAGGATGTTTATCACTTGGCAAAGCCCATGCCCCCACAAGAGCTGGTTCCTTTTTCAGTGGATAAACATCACCTGTTCTCTCACAAGTCTACTTTTAGTGGAAAAACACCACACACCCCTCCACAAGTCTCTTTCACATCCCACACATGGGATCAAAACAAAAACATGTTTACATCCACTACAACCAGCCTCAGTGAGGGGAGCTGTGAGGGAGAATAATGACATCCCTTGCCATCGGCTGACTCAATCATCTGTATTTTAAACCAGATTCCTGGAAGACTTAATTTAATGCTTGCCCAAGGCTGTTATTTCCCAGAGTAGAAAATCCCAGCAACATTAAAACTTAAAGAACAAAAACAAGTGGGTTCATAGCCACCATGCTGTCAAGGGTTAGTGTTTCTTCTTTATGCAGCCAGCATGGCTGGTTGAAGGATTCACATCCATCCTACCCTGGCATCAGCCATGTTTATAGTGTGGTCATGTGATCCACAAGTTACCAATGGGCATGAGACAGATGATGTGTGAATGTGCATGCCAGGGTGGCTGTGGGCTGAGAGGGGGAATGCAGTTCCACTGATAAAAGGAATAAAGCAAAGAACTAAAGAGAATTGGAATTTGAGTTTATAACTCATAGGGTCCATATGCCATAGAGTATTGCTGGATACAGGAAACAGGCCCTCACCAGAAATGTCTGTTATGTCCATTTCATTCATGACCTCTGTTAGTTTGATTATTTCTTTATTTGGTATCTACCTTGAAGATTTGTTCATTGGTGAGAATGGAGTGTTGAAGCCTCCCCCTATTATTGTGTTGGGACCGATGCCTGATTTAAACATTAAAAGTGTTTCTTTTAGGAATGTGGGTACCCTAGTATTTGGGACATAGATATTCAGGATAGTAATGTCCTCTTGGTGGATTCTCCTTTGATGATAACAAAGCGTCCTTCTCCATCTTTCTTGATCAATTTTATTTGAATGTCTACTTTATCAGATATTAGAATGTCTACTCCTGCTTGCTTCCTGGGTTCGTTTGTTTGGAAAATCTTTTTCCAGAACTTTTCTCTCAGATAATGTCTATCTTTGTTGCTGAGATATGTTTCTTGAATGCAGAAGAATGATGGATCTTGTTTTTGCATCCATTTTGTTAGTCTGTGTCTTTTTACTGGGGAGTTGAGGCCATTCGTAGTGACTAATGGTTATTGGATCCTTTCATGGTGGAGTTGGTGGTGATTTGTGTGGCAGTGTCTGTTTTGGGTTTGTTGTTGTGATATTTTATATATACATACATACATACATATATTGCTCTCTTGGTTGCGGTTGACCTCATTGTGATGGAGTTTTCCTTCTACTATCTTCGGTAGAGCTGGGTTGGTGTTTACATATTGTTTAAATTTGTATATGTCATAGAATATCTTGATTTCTACATCTATAGTCATCAAGAATTTTGCTGGATATAGTAGTCTGGGTTGGCATCTGTGGTCTGTTAGTGTTTCGTTGACTTCAGCCCAGGCCCTTCTGGATTTCATGGTATCTGTTGAAAAGTCAGGTGTAATTCTGATGACTCTACCTTTGTATATTACTTGGCCTTTTTCTCCCACTGCTTTTAATATCTTTTCTTTGTTCTGCAGATTAAGCATTATTATTATTATGTGGTGGGAGGAATTTCTTTTCTGGTCTAGACTATTTGGTGTTCTTTGGGCTTCTTGTATTTTCAAGGGTATTTCTTTCTTTAGGTTGGAGAATTTATTTTCTATTATTTTCTTGAAATTTTTTTCTGGTTCTTGGGACTTTGTGTTCTTCTTTTCATCTACTCCTATAATCCCAAAGTTACACATTCTCATGGTATCCGTGCTTTTTTGGATGCTTTGTGTCACATTTTTTTCTGTTTTAATATTTACTTTGAGAAATGTAGCAATTTCTTCTACTGTATCTTCAGCCCCTGAGATTCTGTCCTCCATATGTTAGATTCTGTTGGTTATAGTTGTTTGTTGGATTCCTGATTTCTTCTCTCATTGTTCTTTTTCAAGGGTTTTCTCTTTTTGAGATTTTAAAATAATGTCTAATTCCATTTTCCTGTCTTGAAATATTTTATTCATTTCCTATGCCTGCTTGAGTGTGGTTTCTTGTTTCTTCTGGATGGCCTCTATTTTTCTTGGTATTTTCCTAAAATATCTTGGAAGGACTATCCATTTCTTCTTTGTAATTCTCAAATAACTGTATAAGCATACTTTTCAGGTCATTTTCCTGAGATTCATCTGCATTACAGTATCTTTTGATGTCTGGGCTTTCTGGTAGAGCAGTGTTGTCTTCGTTTTTGTTATTTGTCTTCTTACTCTTTCCTTGAGGCATCTTCTGAGAGGACTTGAAATTTCAAAGCTGGCAGTCTGGGGGGTGAGTACCTTTTGAAGGCATCAGTTTCATATACTGGATTGGCAGACCCTGTCTTCCTGGATATAAACTCATCCACGCTCTGCCACCTAGGATCCAAGATTTTGTAGGGTTCCCCTGGATACTTGTCCTCCTCAGAGGAATCAGCCACAAAGTAGAACAGGGAGTTAGATGCCAGAATGCTGTGTTGCTTCCACTGTGTTGATCCTTTGTTACACAAGGGGGCCTACACTGAAGGAGAGAGAAACATGTTTTTTGTTTAGATAACTAGTGGGTAATGAGAAAAAGACTTGTGAGAGAGCAGGTGAGGTTTATCCCCTTAGAAGTTGAACCACCATGTGTGGGAGATTGGTTGTTAGCCAGGTGAAAAACATCCTTAAACAAAAATCTGAGAGAAGGTATAAATGTGACCCAAAAACAGGAGGTGGGGCCTTAGGAGACTTGAGATAGTTTTGGCTATTCATTGCTCCACTTCAAGATACTCCTAGATAGAACTGCTCAAGGGAAGGATTTGGCGCTCTGGGCTCTGGCTGAGGCTCTGGGTTCTGGTTTCTCCAGGTTCCAGCAGAAGGAACCCTGCTGATTACGCCAGGAGAATCATTCATCAGAACTGATATCCTTATGGTTCCATTATTGTATTCTTTAATCTCCTATTCCTATTGTTTAAGTTAGTCAGGTTATAAATGAGGTACCCTCAGTTAATAAGTTTGTAATTAAAACATATTTGCTTACAGGAAGAACATTAGGACAGGCAGAACTGGGCCCAGGTGTTCTTCTCAAGCTACTGCACCAACCATGGACAATACATTTAGTAAACAGTGAACCCCTACTCAGATCTATCCAGTGGACAGGACTCTTAGGTGGAGAGCAGGAACTGACTCTGATGCAAATTCTGGTGTCTCATATTTGACCACTTTGCCTTGGTAGGGAGGCCTAGTGGCATTCAGAGAAAGGATAGACAGACTACCAAGATGAGACTTGATAGTTTATGATCATATAGTAGGAGAAGAAGTCACCCTTGGTACTGACCTAGGGAAGGGGAATAGGGTGAAAGTGGGAGGGAGATTGGGAGGGAGGGAGGGAGGGCTAAGAAAACTGAGCCTACAAGTGGTGCCCAACACACTCTGGGCATCATGGGTAACAACTTCTAATGATTAGGAGGAAGATAATGGTTTTCAAGAAATAGTAATGCTCTTTCAGGGTGTTAGAAAAATCATAGCTGCTGTTACAAAGTCCTTCCCTGCCTTATAGCCAGACAGAATCTTTTGGTTTTTTTCTTGGCCTTTTTAGTGTGTAACATATTTTAAAATATTGGAAGAAAGACCGATAAGATGCAAACATCAAAAAGGTCAGTAATTCAATCCTTATGGAAAAGGTGGCAGAGTTGGCAGTATAATTAGATAATTTGAAGATAGAGGTTGAAGCAAATATAAAAGAAATTGTGCCTTTGATAAAGGGGAAAAACCTGGTAACTGACAGCGATTGTTTCCCACAATTGCCACCTCACCCTGCTCCACAGGCCAGGTGGTCAGAGTACCAACATGTGGAAAGGGGTGGAGAGAAATGAGGAGCTGGAGAGGCTTTAAAAAACACAGGAACGGGAGAGCAGAAAAACAAAATGGTCTGTGGAGAAAAATGTTCCCTTAGAAAAACCCCCAAGAGTCACACAACCAACATCAGCTTTTACAATTACTGTAAGACAACTGCCTGCTGAAAATAGTGCTGAAGGTTTGATGAAATAGCATGGAGTCCAATAAATATGTTACAATTAAAACATTTTAAGGAATCTATTGTCAGTTATGAACTACATTCCACTTTTATCAAAGAAATGTTGAACATCTTGGCCACACAGCATAGACTTGTCCCCCAAGATTGGAAAAGTGTGGTTTCAGATGTATTAGAAGCTGCACAACAGCTGCAATGGCTATCGCAATGGACGCAGAGAGAATAGAACAAGAAAATCGGAGAATGGAGATAAATGTTAGTAAAGAGCAGTTACGTGGTGAATGGTGACAAGTACAATATGATGATACGGTGATCAAACAATGCCATGCTGCAGCCTTAAGAGCTTGAGAAATGGTGGAGTAACCTGGTAAGACAACCATTCCCTTTACTAAGATATTTCAAGGGCCTGGGGAAGCCGTCACAGAATTTTTGCAGCGATTGGGATCAGCACTAGATAGAGCAATAGCAGATGCTGACACCAAACAGGCAATGAAACTCATTATGGCATGTGAGAATGCTAACATGGAATGTAAGGGGGCAATTAGACCCTTAAAGGACAGAGGAGCTCCATTAGATGAATGGGTAAGAGAAACAGTTAATATTAGCTTTCCAGAACATCAAAACAATATAGTATGTCAAGCAATGGCCAGAGGTCCAAGACATCATAACACTCGGTGCTTTAAGTGTGGCAGATTTTGTCATGTACAAAGAAACTATAAGATTAAAAGTTTCAGACTTCAAAATAACAGGTGTACTGGATTTGGAGTAAATGAACAAGAACAAGAAGCATCTTGCCATGATGATTACCAGATGCCAAGCCTTCCATGATATTGTAGCCAATATGGGAAAAGAAAGCATCTGGGATAGAGATTGTCAATCCAAAAGAGATGTGGAAGGTAATATCTTGTAATATCTTACTGGTGGGAAACAGCAGAAGGGGTCCATTGGCTGGAAGACCCACCACCAACAATACAAGTCAAATTCTTCACGGGAAAATGGGAATTAGGTATTAGGGTTCTAATATCTACTACTGAAGACAACGCAGCCTTGGGTCTGCCTGTACGTATATCTATGACATTATTTCCACAGGTTAACTGTTACAAACTAAGTACTGGTGTTTATGGCCCTTTGCCTTCAGGGACAGTAGGAATGTCTCTGGGAAGAAGTGTATTGACTTCTCAAGGTTTTATTGTGCGTACCAGTATTATAGATGGGGATCGTAAAGAGGAAATAAAAATTATGGCATGTGTAATGAAGGAGATGCAAATGAAGGCAGGGGATAGAATTGCTCAGCTATTTCTATTTCCATACATTAAGGGAAAAACTGCACCAGTAGAATGAAGAGGTGTATTCGGAAGTACAGGGAAACATGTGTTCTGGCAAACAATGGTAAATGACCAAAGACTTAAAATAATAATACAAATGAATGGTGTTGAATTAAAAGGTTTGATAGATACCAATGTGGACATCACAATTGTTTCAAACAAGTATTGGAATCTAAGTCGGCCACTTCAAAAGGTTTATACAGAAATTATAAGAATGGGCAAATTATTTCAAATACAACAAAGCATGCGGCAGTTTAAATGTGTGAGACCAGAAGGGCAAACAAAGAAGCTGAGGCCTTATGTGGCTGACATATGCATAAATCTATGAGGAAAGCATCTCTTAAAACAATAAGGTACTCAGATTAATATTCCTGCAACTACACAGATAAATAAAGTTGGGGTGAAATAGCACATGCTTCTGGGGAAGGTATTAAAATGAATAATCAAGAGCAACAACAAATGTGCCCATTGTCCAAACTCAGACAGGTATTGAGTTCCCAAATTTATAAGAGGTGCCGCTGCTAATGTACCAACAGCCTTGCCATAAAATGGATTTTAAACAGCTCTGTTTGGCAAGAGCAGTGGCCCTTAACAAAAGAAAAATTTCAGGCACTTCATCATTTAGTACAAGAACAACTGGAGGCTAAGCATATAGAAGAGTCTTGTAACCCTTGGAATTCCTGTGTTTGTGGTTAAAAAAGAAGAAGTCAGGCAGCTGGAGGATGATAACAGATTTGACATCAGTAAATAAGGTAATACAACCAATGGGTCGCTTACAGCCTGGAAATTACTTTACTTTCCCTGTTACCTAAGTCTTGGCCTAGAATAATAATCAGTTTAAAAGATTGCTTTTTATGATACCTTTTCTTGAGAAGGATAGTGAAAGGTTTGCTTTCTCAGTACCTATACTGAAGTGTTGTGGTCCAATGAAAAGATACCGTTGGAAGGTACTCCTACAGGGAATGCTGGCTACCCCCATTTTGTGCCAAAATTTCATTCAAAGATCATTAGAAATTGTTTGTAAGCAGCTTCTTCAGTCTAACATTTACCATTACATGGATGATATTGTTGGATGATTCTGTTTTGGAGACTTTAGTAAAAATGTTTAAAGAAGTACAAAGCATTTTGTCATGCTGGGGATTAAAAATTGCTAGAAAAAAATACAAAGAGGAGATTCAATTACCTATTTAGGCTATAAGCTAACTAAACCAAAAATTAGACCCCAAAAGTTACATATCTGTAGAGATCAGATGCAAACACTAAATGATTTTCAAAAATTAATGGGAGACATTAACTGGTTAAGGCCTACAATTGGACTTGGTACCTGTGAGTTAAGTAACTTATTTCAAACATTACAAGGGGATGCAGATTTAAACAGATGTATAACAGTTGAAGTGGAAAAGGAGTTAAATTTGGTAGAGCAAAAACTGCAAAACATATGTGGATAGAATTGTTCTGAAACTTGGTTGCATTCTGGTTATTTCACCTTCAAAACATTCACCTACTGTCCTCCTTATGCAAATGGAAGATAGAATTATGGAATGTGTTTTTCTAGCAAATAAACAAAGTAGGAAGTTGAAGATGGGACTGCAAGAACTAGAGAACACTAGATTAGTGAGATGTTGCACAGTGCAGATCACAGGCAGGTCTGACCCTTGGTCAACCAACAGCCCACAGAGGTCCTGAACCCACTCTCCAGACTTTGGAATGTAACCCACCTTCTGACTGCATCCAACCTCTATAGCCCAGGCACAGTGTATGGGACAGTGCAACATCACAGCTCTGGGCCTGGGGAAGTCTCAGGGAAACAGGTGAATCTGTCCTCTGACACACCCACCCACCCCATGCCAGTCCACAGACAAATCCAGAGGCTGGGCAAGCCCAAGGTGCATTGAACACGGTGCCCAGCAACAGCATGTGCAATATGGGTGAGTCTGGGCTGGAGCCAGGCAGCTGGCATCAGTGGGCAGAGCTTTCAAATTTGGGCTGATAGAACATGGCCCAGACAGTCCCCATGGCACGGCAGGGACTCCCACACTCATGGGAGAAGCTGGACTGCCCTGAGGGGTCTGTAACGGCATCTGAATTGTGACCACAGCTCAGTGGGACTGAACCACTGTAGGTACACAATCTAGACTGGTCTGCTCTCAAAGCTGGACCAGGAAGGAACCTGAATGCAGGCCACAGCAGTCCAGGCCTAGACAATTGGGCAGATAAAGCCCAGCCAGACAGTCCCCACAACATGGCAGGATCTCTCATGCTCTTGGGAGAAGTTGGTCAACCCTGAGGGGTCTGGATGGGTCTGAACTGCAGCCAAAACTCAGTGGGACAGAACCACCACAGTCCAGCTGTCTGAACAGGTCATTGTGGGAACCAATCTACCCACCACAGCAGTCCATGCCTGCACAATTGGGCAGTTAAAACCTGGCCTGGTTAGTTCCCATGGTGCAACAGGATCTCTAAAATGCTTGGGAGAGGCTGGACTGCCCCAGGGGACAGGACAGAAAATAATACTGCGTCCCCAAACACAGCTGGTCTGAATTGCCTCGGTAGCATGAATGGGATCAGGCAGAAGCCTACCTCTCCTGACCCAATCAGGAGCTTAAGGTGTAGAACAAAGTCTCCTGGAGCATAAACCAGGTCATCTGCCGGTTCCAGGGAAGAACTCCTTAATACCCACAGGCAAGAGCACATGACGTATAATCACTCACCAACTATCCACTCTCAGCAACCAGTGAAGGACACCAGAAGCTATCACCCAACATCAGAGATAGTAAGATGATGAAAGGACAGCCTAAGAATACAAACAACAAAAACCAAAACAACTCGACATCCCCAGATCCCAGGTATTGCAAAGAAAGAAACCCTGAGAATTCAAACACAATCGAAATACAAGAAAATAAGCTCAGATCCTTAGTAATGAAGATGATAATGGAGGAAATGAACAAAATCCATAATCAAATTCAGGAAGATGCAGCCAAACAGGTGGAAGACATAAAAGAGGCCTATAGAGAGGCAGTGGAAAAAAGTTTGGAAAATACAAAAAACCAGATGAAGGAAATCAATGAAACAGTTCAAGATCTGAAGATGAAAACGGAAACAGTGATAAAAAGCACATACAGAAGGAAAACGGGAATGAGAGACCTGAGAAGAAAGTAAGCAACACAGAGGTGAGCTTCTCTAACAGATCCAAGTAATGGAGGAACGAATATCGGGAATAGAAGGTACAATTGTAGAACTTGAAGCAACCATCAAAGAAAATGATAATCTGAAAAATTACTGACACAAAATAGCCAAGAAATCAAGGACACTATGAAAAGAAGAAACCTAAGAATAAAAGACATCAAGGAAAGAGAAGATGCCCAACTCCAAGGCCCAGAAAATATCTTCAACAAAATCATAAAAGAAAAAAATCCCTAATTTATAGAAGATGCAAGTAAACATACAAGAGTTCTACAGAAAACCAAATAGAATAGACCAGAAGATAGACTCTTCCTGCCACATACTAATAAAAACATAAAATACACAGAACAAAGAAAAATATCAAAAGCAGCAAGAGAAAAAGGCAAAGTAACATACAATGGCAAACCTATCAGAATTACACCTGACTTCTCAGCAGAGCCCATAAAAACCATAAGGGCCTGGACAGAGGTCCAGCAATCCCTAAGAGACCACAGATGCCAGACCAGACTACTATACCCAGCAAAACTATCAATAGCCATTGACCAAGAAAACACTCCATCCCATAACAAATTAAAACAGTTCCTTTGCACAAATCTAATAAAATAGACTTTCAACCAAAATTAATCAAAAGAGATGAGGAAAGACACTTTATTCTCATCAAAGGTAAAATCAACCATGATGGCATCACAGTTCTGAACATCTATGATCCAAATACAAAGGCACCCACATGCTTGTAAAAGAACTATTAACAAAGCTTAAACCACACATTGATCCCCACACATTAATAGTGGGAGACTTCAACACCCCACTTTCACTGAAGGATAGGTCATTGAATCAGAAACTAAGCTGAAAAATAACATCATTAACTATTGTTTTTAATTACATGTATTACCTATATTATCTGTAGACCTGACTAGCAATCAAGACACAGACACTTGTTATATTTTAAAATAGCTTTAGTTAACCTGGGGCAGGGCAGATATCAATCCTCTAACTACCTTTCATATTGTGGCAGGCATGGGATCTCTGTTTCAATCTCATGCCATCTGTTTCTAATAACTTCTATCAAGTTACCTCCCATCCATAATTTCAAATACTTGCTAAATTTCTTTATCTAGGCCAGATTCTCCATCCACGCCAGCCATGTGAGCCTCCCGCATCTAACCCATGGCAGCCATCCTCTCTTCCCTTCAGGTCTCTCTCATTTCTCCTCGTGGCAGTCTCTCTTCTTCCGAGGATTCCTCTCTCCTTTGCCCTGCCAGGTGGGATGGCTAAAACAATACTATACAATAAGACATCCTCTGGAGGAATCCCCATACCTAATCTCAAGCTGCACTATAGAGCAACAGTAATTAAATCAGCATGGTACTGACACAGCAATAGGCTGGTTGAGCAATGGAATTGAATCAAAGACCCAAAAATGAATCCATACACATATGTTCACTTGATTTTTGACACAAAGCAAATCTATTCAATGGAAAAACGATAGCATCTTTAATAAATGGTGCTTGTCTAACTGGATGTGTACATTTAGAAAAATGCAAGTAGACACATATTAGTCACCATGCACAAAACTCAAGTCCAAGTGGATTCAAGACCCTAACATAAAACCAGAGATACTAAATCGGTTAGAAGAAAAATTGGGGAAGAGCCTGGAACACATAGGCACAGGAGACAACTTCCTGAACAGAACACCAACAGCCCAATTAATAAATGGTACTTCATGAGGCTGAGAAGCTGACAGGTAGGAGACACTGTCAACAGAAAAATCAACAGCCTACAGACTGGGAAAAGATCTTCAACAACCCTACATCTCACAAATGTCTAATATCCAAAATATAAAAAAGAACTCAAGAAATTAAACGCTACCAAACCAAATAATCCAACTGAGAAATGGGCTCAGAACTCAACAGAATTCTCAACAGAGGTATATAGAAAAGAAGAAGCTTTGTTGAGATCAGAACCCAGGGTCTATACATCAATTCCCCGAGGAAGAGACAGATGTAAATGCCACAGCCACATGAGCATGTCACTGTTCCTTGGTCTCACTTAACAGGGTGGTCCTCATTGTGCACCAGTCCTCAGAATAGTTGAGGAGACATGGCAAAGCTCTGAGTAAGGTGGTTTCCCAATATGACCCCCTTCACTGCCTGGCTAGCACACAGCATGTGCCAATACACATTGTGTGCATGTGTAGCTGGATGGATGAGATTCTGACACCATCACCTGTGGCTGTGTGTCTACTCTCTTTATGCCTTTGCAAATGTGTGCATAAAGGAATATTGTAAAGCATGCCATAATATCCCTTCTTGCCCTGGTTCTTTTCATTCACTTAGTTATAATTTTAACCCATGCATACCCACACCCTCCCACAAGTCATATTTTAAGAAATAAAGCAAACCACACACCAGTGAGCAGTTAGGATTTTAATGCTGGGGCAGTGATACCAGGTGTCTAGACTACTGAGAGAAGAAGGGGGTATGATAGGATCCTTCTGGTGGGCTCTGGAAGATATTGTATGGATGATGGTAGCATTTTCTAGAGAGAAATGCCACAAGGAGTAAGAAGTAGCCAATGGGAACTAACCTGTAATGAGAACACAGGGCATCAGAACATTGGCTGTTATAGCAGCAATGGAAACTAGTATTCCCAATTGAGTAGATCCATAGTAGCCTGGCCTCCTTAGTACATTTGTTTCTACAGTGCCCAGCATGCATAGAAAAAACTATTGTAGATTTTTGGTCATCATTTTTTCTGGCACCTGATCCCAAGCCCGGTACATCTCATCTTCTGGAGCAGCAATAGATGGAAAAATATTGAATAAAGGCAATATCCATGCCAGAGTGAGCGTGGAGCCCATGGGAAAATGTCTCTGCACAAAGTTTTGACTCAATCGGTAACTCTCATTAAAATATTTGAGTAAGAAAGAGCATGGCTCAGGTAGGTTCATGAAGCAGACTCAGGTTTCAGGGTGTAGTGAAGTCAGAATGAACCCTACAGTCAAACTCTGGCCTCAATTTCTCTAGTCCTGTGACAGAGCAAAAAGCCTAGCAGGCTGTTGTACACAGGATATTGAACCTAACTGTGGGTGTTGAATGAGAATTGCTGCCATAGGAGCATATATTACAATATTTGGTCCCCAGTTAGAAAAACTGTTTGGGAAAGATTAGGAGGTGTGGGTTTGTTGGAGGTGGTGTGTCACCATGAGTGAACACTAAGGGTTCAAAAGGCCATGCCATTACAAGCCCACTATGTCTGTTATTTGTATCTCTAGGTGTAAGTTGGTAACTGCTGCTTCAGCCCATAGCCTGAATGCCTGCTGCTATGTTCCTCACCATGAAGGCCACGGACTCTAACTTTGTGGAATACTGACATCCATATTAAATGCTCCCTTTTATACCTTACCTTGGTCATGTTGTTTTATATCATAAAAAAGAAGTAAATAAAAAAATACTATCAGGGGACTTCATGGTATTCTTATCTCTGTTCATTTCTCTTAAGATGGAGGTTAGTCACTGTTCTATCTGTGGATCAGCTGAAGGAACCAAGTCAACAACATTTTCAGTCTTTGGCATAAGATATTTAACAGAGGTCCAGGGACCTCATTACCTTGTGCTATCCTGTCACTCTGTCACCTGTGTGATCTCAAGTATCTCACAGTTCACCCAAAAGTGGGCAATGATAGTGCCCAACTGTGAAGACCCTTCTGAGAATTCAATGACATAGTTCACTCAAAAGATATGAGAAATGTTAAGGGGTGTATCAATAGAAGTGCCATTTCTGGGGCCAGACACCTCCACCGGCTGATTCCTTTTGCTCCAGATACCCTCACAAACATGAAGATCAAAAGGCTCAAAAGAGGCCCCTCCTTTCTAGTGAAGAAAAGAGAAACTTGTGATCCACATTAGTCAGAATGCAAGATGCCTGCCTGAGGCATTCCCACCTCTATTGTTTTGGCCCATGGATGGCACTCCAGTCCCCAGGCTGTGACTTACCAAAGACATCCTTAGGAAAAAGTATTGTAAGAAGAGCCTCTTCCAGTAAACTTGAGAACCAGAGAAAGGGAGAGAGGAGGAGAGGGAGACAGAATGAAAACAGATGAGACTTTGTTAGCAACACACTTCCCACCCTCCTGAGACATAAGGGCTCATTTGCAGAAGCCAGGAACAGTTAATTGTAGCAATCTGGAACTATGGAAATACAGCAGCCTGAATCAGAGATGTCTTGGAACTGAGATGCCTCAACTCCAGGAGGTCAGACGTTTTGGATCTGAAGCTCTAGAATTCAGAACCTTAAAACCCAACACTCCTAAATGAGTCCTAAAACCTTGATTGCTGGAACTTTAAGGTACTCAGAATGCTGACACCATTAAGAAGATCCTGTTCCCAGTTCTTGCAGATTCTCATTCACTGGTGATTAAACAGAGTCCTTACATAAAAAGTATGTTGATTACAAGGAAACATAAGCTCAAAGGAAAGATGAGGTGCATGGATGTAGGAAACAGCTCAAGGCAGCATCTGTGATTTCTGCCTCCTCTCTCTACATCCCATCTACTAAGGAAGAAGAAGAGGAGGAGAAGGAGGAGGAGGAGGAGGAGGCATAGGATCAGAGCATGCAGACCTCCCAAACAGAAAAGGGCGCCTCAGATGAAACAGTGTCCTGAACACAGAGGCCCACCTTCAGATGCCTCTTCAGCTCCCTCTATTCCTAACACTGCATAGGAATATCTGAAGAAGTGCTTGGTTTTTCATTACAAAGGATTTGGTCTTTCTGATTTAGCAAGATACAGTGTCCAGACATCATTTGTCATGGTGTTTTGTCTGTAAATGAAGGGACTTACAAAGCTTGATTAAAACTTCAGTGTGGCTAAGAGAGTACCCTAGAGATCAGGTGACCCACAACTCTACTCTGTGGTCTCATTTTAGCATGGCATGATGGACCATCCCTGTGCATCTGAGCAATTCATAATTTAGTAGGTGCTTCTTCAGTACCTGGGTCCTCATCAGAGCCTTGAAATTGCATCATTAACGTAGATTCCATTTAAAATACGCCAGGCTGAACTTTAGGACACTGGCAATAACATTCATCCTTGAACCTCTTCCAGAAACAAATCTTCTTGGAGTTTTCTCCTCCTTCTTTCAACTCTCAACAAGCTGTCATCTGCTGGGACAGCCCAACCTGAGTGTGCACTGAAGAGAGTGTTTGCTCTCCTTGTGCTCTGCTAAGTACAATGTTCTGTGTAGTGCTTTTCATTATCCTTGAATTCACTTATGAGCCAAATACTCCTCATCCTGTCTTATCCTCAGAATATATTCCATGAGACAGAGAGCTTATATGTTTTGACTGTACCATACAACAAATTTAGAGAAACACCTAACCATTTCACACAACACATTTTTTACTAGATTATTCAGTGAAGGGGTCCAAGATGATAGCTCATTCAGTAATTTATTTTCCTTCTAAGAATGAGGAAACATGTTTAATTGATAGTATCCATACTAAAAGAGAAAAGAAGGAAAAACCAGGTGAGAGCAAACACTATTAACACAAAGCAGTGAAGACACAGATCAATAGGGTCCTCTGCCAGCTTCCCCTACTAGATGTCTTCCAGGCTACTGACACACATGTATGTCTCCCCCACACAAACATATCATGCCTCAATACAAAAAAAGAAAACTTCCAATTAAATATACAGTGATGGCTGGTATGCCTGTCCTCCAAATTTGATACCAGCTTCCAGGAGACAGAGGCAGGTAGATTTCCTAGATCAAAGCTAAACTAAGATCTGTACAGTGAGATTCTGCTTCAAAATATATGCTCACCAATGGAAATAGGGATAAGCATGCTGAAGGTTAAGAGTATATTCTTCCAAGTATGTGGAAAGAAATCCAACAATGACACTGAAAAGTAAAGGTTGCAACTGATTCATGAGAGGATATATTGATGTATTGTAAGTAACCACCACAATCAGGCAATGGTCACGTGGTAGGAAAATGCTTATTTGAGGCACAGAACTTAAGCCAATATGTCTAGAGAAGGTAATGGCAGAGCTATATCATGAGACTGTACATGCCCATGAGGATTCACACCCAGTGGAGCAGCATGAATTTCCCGTATCTGATTGTCAGTGTAGTGTCCAGAAGAATGCAGGCCTTTAGATATACATGCTAAAACTATTGTTCTGTCCTGATTTCAGAGCAGTGTTTTGGTAGAGGGAAGATGGGTAGATTCAGGACATAGTCTGAGAATAGAGATGATCCCTCTGTTTATGACCAACCATCACCAGCCCCATTTTTTCACTTTCACACCCTGTATCCTCTCCCAGACACTGAGTGATATCACTTTCCTACATCTAGTGCCTGAGCCAACCCTTATATATTAAGCAAACAATTAAAGATGTAGATTTTGAGGAAAAATAAGGATCAGTTGTGGCAAAGGACTTAATTGAAAGATCAAGACCTCACTTTAGGAATTTTCCAGAGGTTAGAGAGAAAGTCAGGCAACTAGAGGCTATGCTGAAATCAATGTTCACCATGAGGGGGATGTAATGTTGACATCTTCAGAAACACTAGATACATTGACCCAGCTGGAAGGCGCTGTAAGCAAATGAATGGTTAGGGCTAGAAAGGTCCATCCTCCTATATCAGCAATATAAAGGACTGTTCATAGACTCTGTGTGGGTCTTATGATTCCAGATTGCCCTACAATGTTCCAGGCTTTCAGCTAATCATGCATGTTTTTTCATGTCTTCATTTCAGAAGCTGATAAGGGTTTGTACTGTGCAAATGTCCAGATGTGCAACCTGAAGCCACCAAAGATGAAGTTTCAGAGTGATGGATCTGAAGTGTTGACAGAGTTGATATTTGAGGTTAGTTTGATTGTGAATTCTACCATGATGCTTCCCAGGTATAGGAACAGGGTTAAAGTTAGGGGGTCTAATGCCTCCCTGAGAGGGATAATGTCATCATTACATTTTCACAAAATTTACATATTTGTGTTAGAATACTTTGGGTCATATATGTTTTGCATATGGGAAATTTTTTATTTGGCATTAGAAGATAATACTGTTATACAAATTATCTGAGAGTATTTAACTTATTATACAGGGTTTAATCCATTTAAGCACCAAAATAGTGTGCTAGGGGACAAATCACACTCTTTTCTGAGTGAAGAACCGTGGGCACACAGAGGTTAAGTTTCCAAGATCTCACATATCATGGCTTCATAAGTGCTTCAAATTTATATAGCTCCCCAACCTCCAAATGCTTGTGCCTGATGCCATGGTCTCATCATTCTTAGCTAGTTCTCTCTCTGCAATATATCTTCTGTTTCTAGAAATTGTTTTACATGGTAATTGACATGGTCATTTTCCTATCTCCCTTTTTCAATTAAATTTTTTAAATTATATTTTCTTTATGCAGCTAGTCTATCCCAATTTTATGAGATCCATGTTCTGTGAGAACTTCTATCTCAAAAATTAATGTGACAAATGAATGAGATAGATTCCTCATGTATATTTGGAACCCCCACAAACTCATGTGAGGGTACCTATGGGGATTTATATACAAATGCACACATACATCACACACAGAAGCATATTTTATGACATTGATTTTAAGGTGACTTAACATCAGATGTTTTCACTAGATTACTTAAAAGATTGAGATTTTAGGGGATTCAAGATGGCAGCGAGCAGTGTGGACCATGTTTGGAGGCTCCAGTGAACAATTCAGGGAATTGCACAGATTTCTGAGCCAGGAACACCGAGGTCCCCACACCACAGAACGGGAGTGCTCCATGGTTCGGAAGGACCAGGATGCAGAGGACCTGTGTGCCTCTGCACACGGGAGGAGCAAGGATTTTCTCGGATCGGAGCAGCAGCTACAGAGGCAGCAGCAGCAGCGGCAGCAGCAACCGTGGATGAGGATTGCAGCTTATAGCCTTCCGCTGGAGGTGATTGCTGTGGTGGCCAATGGGATTTGCTGTGGGAGAGGGGACTCTGGGCAAGATTTGGGTCGCGGGGGGCCTTGGGACACAGACTGGACTGGGTGGACAATTCGGCCTCAGAGTCCCGGGTTTTGCCTCAGCCCAGAAAACAATTCTGCCTGAGGCACTAACTCAGCGTAGCCACAGATCACCTGCTGTGGCGCAGGCTGGGCGGAGTGCTTAGTTCCACCCTAGGCACCATCTTAACTCAGCGGCAGCTCCCCTGCGGTGATGCAGTCTGGGCGGAAAACTTGGTTCCACCACCAGTGCTAACTCAGCGAAGCCGCAGTTCTCCTGCTGTGACGGAGGCTGGGCGGAGCGCTCAGTTGCACCACTGGCACTAACTCAGCATAGCCGCAGTTCTCCTGCTGTGATGCAGGCTGGGCAGAGCGCTCAGTTCCACTACCGGCACTCGCTACGTGCAGCTACATTTCTCCTGCTATGACACAGGCTGGGCAGAGTGCTCAGTTCCACCACCGGCACTGGCTTAGCACAGCCTCAGTTCTCCTGCTGTGATGCAGGCTGGACGGAGTGCTCAGCTCTACCGGAGGACCTACCTTGGCAGAGCAGCAGTTCCCTTGCTGTGACACAGGCTGGGCGGACCGCTCAGTTCCACCGGCTCTAAGACTCTGGTTGAGCACAGTGTGCAGTTTGAATCCAGAATTCCTGGTTGCGCTTGGCAGACATTTCGGGCCCTGAATCAATAACTGACCAGACCACACACTTTGCGGCAAAAGCCCCTAGCTGAGCTTGGTGCGAAGTCCCAGCCCAGAAATTCTGGCTGGACCCTGTGTGCATTTTGGGCCCAGAATCCCTAGCAGAGTTCAGCAGACAGTTCAGGCCCTGAGAATGTACTTGAGTTCGGCCCGTGGTTCGGGTCCAGTGTTCCTGGCTGGACTTTTCAGGGGACACAGAAGGCTCTGGATACCTTGGACTGACCAACACTCATTCAGAGACCCAGAACGATTGCAAGACCCACAGCACAGGTGAGCTGAAGATCACTGGCTGTGAGTGTCCAAAACAACAAGACTAGCCTCCTGCCATCCACACCAGTGAAGGATTAGAGCTCCCAGCCTAGGGAAATCATGAGAAAACAACTGAATCTACCATCAGACTCCCTCCATCCAACTCTGGAAGGTACCCAACAAAAACAAAGACACCAAGATGTCTAAAGGACAGCAAAAGACCATACGCAATAAACCCCAAAACAACATGGCTTCTCCAGTTTCCAGCTATCCCAAAGAAAACAACCCAGAGAACTCCAATACAACGGGAATACAAGAAAATGACCTGAAATCCTGAGTAATGAGGATGGTAATGGAGGAAACAAATAAAATTCGTAATCAAATGCAGGAAGATGCAGACAAACAGGTGAGAGACATAAAAGAAGCACATAGAGTGGAACTGGAAAAATTTCAGGAAGATGCACACAACCATATGAAAGAAATAAATAAAACACTTCAAGGTCTGAAGACCTATAAAGAGGCAATGGAAGATACTCAGGAATATACAAACAATCGGATAGAAGAAATAAGAAAACCAGTTCAAGATCTGAAAATGAAAATGGAGTCAATGATAAACACACAGACAGAAGAAAAACGAGAATGTGAGACTTCAGAGAAGAAGGTGAGAAAAACAGAGGTGAGTTTTTCTAACAGAATCCAAGAGATGGAAGAACGAATCTAAGGTCTAGAAGATACAATCACAGATCTTGAAGCAACCATTAAAGAAAATGCCAAATCTAGAAAACTCATGACACAAAACATCCAAGAGATTAAGGACACCATGAAAAGAAGAAATCTGAGGATAATAGACATTGAAGAAAGAGAAGATATCAGACTCCAAGGCCCAGAAACTATTCTCAACAAAATCATAGAAAAAAATTTCCCCAATCTAAAGAAAGAGATGCCTATAAACATACAAGAGGCCTACAGAACACCAAATAGTATTGACCAGTAAAGAAAAACTGCCCGTCACATAATAATCAAAACACAAAACATACAGACCAAGAAAAAAATTTTAAAAGCTGCAAGGGAAAAGGGCCAAATATCATTTAATGGCTAACCTATCAGAATTACACCCGATTTTTCAGCAGAGACCATAAAAGCCAGAAGGGCCTGGACAGAGATCCTGCAAACCCTAAAAGACCACACATGCCAGGCCAGACTACTTAACCCAGCAAAACTATCAATAACCATTGATGGAGAAAACAAAATATTCCATGACAAAAACAAATTTAAATAGTACCTATCCACGAATCCAGCTTTACAGAAGGTACTAGAAGGAAAACTCCATCCCAAAGGGTCAAGCTACAACCAAAACTACTCAGGAAATAGATAACTATACTATGGCAAAAACACAACTACACAAACGCTAGACGGGAACCAACATCAAAATTAAGACTCTTAACAGACACTGGTCATTAATATCTCTCAACATCAATGGCCTCAATTCTCCAATAAAAAGACACGGACTAACTGAAAGGGTGCATAAACAAGATCCAACATTGTTGTGCATTCAAGAAACACATTTCACCCATAATGATAGGCATTACCTTAGAGTAAAAGGTTGGAAAAAATATTCCAAGCAAATGTTCACAAGAAGCAAGCAGGCGTAGCCATTTTAATATCGAACAAAATAGACTTTCAACCAAAATTAATCAAAAGGGATGAGGAAGGACACTTCATACTCATCAAAGGTAAAGTCAACCAAGATGACATCACAATTCTGAACATCTATGCTCCCAATACAAGGGCACCCACATTTGTAAAAGAACTGCTAAAAAAGCTTAAACCACACATCGATCCCCACACAATAAAAGTGGGAGACTTCAACACCCCACTCTCACTGAAGGATAAGTCACTGAAACAGAAACTAAGCCGAAAAATAACAGCATTAACCAATGCCATGGGTCAAATACATCTAACAGATATCTATAGAACCTTTCACCCAAACAAGAAAGAATATACCTTCTTCTCTGCACCCCATGGAACCTACTCCAAAATTTTTCACATAGTAGGTCACAAAGCAAGCCTCAATAGATACAAGAGGATTGAAATAATACCTTGTATCCTATCAGATCACCATGCTCTTAGGCTGCAATTCAACAACAACAGAAATAACAAAAAGCCTACACATACGTGGAAACTAAACAACTCTCTGCTAAATGACACCTGGGTCAGAGAAGAAATAAAGAAAGAAATCAAGGAGTTTCTGAAATACAATGAAAATGAAAGAACAACATACCCAATTTTGTGGGATACATTGAAAACAGTGCTAAGAGGAAAATTCATAGAACTAAGTGCCTTTAAAAAGAAATTGGAAATATCGCACATAAGTATCTTAATGACACAACTGGAAGCCCTAGGAAAAAAAGAAGCAGAAACACCCAAGAGGAGTAGACGTCTGGAATAATCAAACTCAGGGCTGAAATTAACAAATTAGAAACTAAGAAAACAGTGTAAAGAATCAACAAACCCAAGAGCTGGTTCTTTGAGAAAATCAACAAGATAGACAGGCCGTTAGCCAAACTAACTAAAAGGCAGAGAGACAGTATTGAAATCAACAAAATCAGAAACAAAAAGGGAGACACAGCAACAAACACTGAAGAAATACAAAGAATCATAAGATCCTACTTTGAAGGCATATATGCCACAAAATTTGAAAGTCTAAGGGAAATGGATGATTTTTCTGAACAATTTCACTTGCCAAAGTTAAGTGAAGAACAGATAAACAAGCTAAAAAGTCCCATTTCCCTTACAGAAATAGAAGCAATCATTGATAGTCTCCCAACCAAAAAAAGCCCAGGGCCAGATGGTTTCAGTGCAGAATTCTACCAGACTTTCAAGGGCAAGCTAATACCGATACTATTCAAGCTACTCCAAAAGATAGAAATGGATGGAACATTACCAAATTCATTCTATGAGGCCATAGTCTCATTGATACCTAAACCTCACAAAGACTCAACAAAGAGAATTTTAGACCAATTTTTCTTATGAACATCGATGAAAAAATACTAAATAAAATACTTGCAAAACAAATACAAGAACACATCAAAGATATCATTCATCATGACCAAGTATGCTTCATTCCAGGCATGCAGGGATGGTTTAGTATATGGAAATCCATCAATGTAATCCACCATATAAACAAACTGAAAATAAAAAACCACATGATCATCTCTTTAGATGCAGAGAAAGCATATGATAAAATCCAATACCCATTCATGTTTAAAGTTCTACAGAGATCGGGAATACAAGGCACTTCTCTCAACATAATAAAGGCTATATACAGCAAACCAATAGCCAAAATCAAAGTAAATGGTGAGATACCCAAGGAAATTCTTCTAAGATCAGGAAAAAGGCAAGGCTGCCCACTCTCTCCATATCTCTTCAATATAGTACTCGAAGTTCTAGCCAGAGCAATAAGACAACTGGAGGAGATCAAGGGTATCCAAGTGGGAAACGAGGAAGTCAAATTATCCCTATTTGCAGATGATATGATAGTGTACATGAGTGACCCTCAAAATTCCACCAGAGAACTCCTACAGCTGATAAACCCCTTCAGCAAATTAGCTGGATACAAAATAAACTCAAAAAAGTCAGTAGCTTTCCTGTATACAAATGACAAACAGGCAGAGGAAGTAATTAGGAAGACTATTCCCTTCCCGATAGCCACAAACAATATAAAATATCTAGGAGTAACTCTGACCAAGCAAGTGAAGGACTTATTCAAAAAAAAACTTCAAACCTCTGAAGAAAGAGATTGAAGATGACATCAGAAGATGGAGGGATTTACCTTGTTTGTGGATCAGGAGAATCAACATAGCAAAAATGGCCATCTTACCAAAAGCAATTTACAGATTCAACGCAATCGCTATCAAAATACCTACAAAATACTTTGAAGATCTTGAAAGATCAATTCTCAAATTCATATGGAGAAATAAAAAACCCAGAATAGCAAAAACAATCCTGTATAACAAAAGATCCTCTGGAGGAATCTCCATACCTGATCTCAAGCTGTACTACAGAGCAACAATAATTAAAACAGCATGGTACTGGCAAAGCAATAGACTGGTGGATCAATGGAATCGATTGAACACCCAGAGATGAATCCACACACATTTGCTCACTTGATTTTTGACAAAAAAGCCAAATCTATTCAATGGAAAAAGGATAGCATCTTCAACAAATGGTGCTGGTCCAACTGGATGTCTACATGTAGAAAAATGCAATTAGACCCTTATTTGTCACCATGCACAAAACTCAAGTCCAAGTGGATTAAAGACCTCAACTTAAAACCAGAGACATTAATTCAGTTAGAGGAAAAAGTGGGGAAGAGCCTGGGACACATAGGCACAGGAAACAACTTCCTGAACAGTACACCAACAGCTCAGGCCTTAATGTCAAAAATTAATAAATAGGACCTCATGAGGCTGAGAAGCTTCTGTAAGACAGGAGACACTGTCAAGAGAACAAAGTGACAGCCTACAGACTGGGAAAAGATCTTCACCAACCCTTCATCTGACAAAGGTTTTATATCCAAAATATATAAAGAACTCAAGAAATTAAACACCACAAAACCAAACAACCCAATTGTGAAATGGGGCTTGGAACTTAACAGAGAATTCTCAACAGAGGAACATCAAATGGCCGAGAAACACTTAAAGAAATGCTCGTCCTCGTTAGTCATCAGAGAAATGCAAATCAAAACGACACTGAGATTCCATCTTACACCCATCAGAATGGCTAAGATCAAAAACTCAAATGACACCACATGTTGGCGAGGATGTGGAGAGAGAGGAACACTCCTTCATTGCTGCTGGGAATGCAAACTAGTACAACCACTTTGGAAATCTATCTGGGGCTTTCTCAGAAAAATGGGAATAGGGCTTCCTCAAGACCCAGCCACCCCACTCCTTGGAATATACCTAGAATATGCCCTACCACATAACAGGGACATATGCTCAACCATGTTCATAGCTGCTCTATCCATCATAGCCAGAACATGGAAACAACCTAAGTGTCCCTCAGTAGAAGAAAGGACTAAGAAACTGTGGCATATTTACACGATGGAATACTACTCAGCTATTAAAAATGAGCAATTCCCAAAATTTGTGGACAAATGGATTGATCTAGAAATTATCATAATGAGTGAGTTCACCCAGAAGCAAAAAGAGACAAACGGTATATACTCACTTATATCAAAACACTAGTCCAAGGTATACGTACCATGAAAATCTTTACTTACCAAGAAAGTGGGTCAGAGGAGAGGATATCAGATTGAGACTTTAGGCAAGAGTAGCATGGAAGAAAGAGGAAATAGTAGGACCCACAGGGTCCTGGAAACCTACAAGAAGAACTTTATGACAGGCAGGTCTGGATCCTGAGGTCCTCCTCAAACTAAGGCACCAGCCAAGGAGAATATAGGCAGTAAGCTTCAAACCCCTACCAAAACCTAGCCAACGAACATGACACTCTCCATCGTTGAGTGGAGAGTGAGATCTGACTCTCACACGAACTCTGGTGCCCCTTTTCTGACCATGTCCCCCAGAGGGGGAGACCTGGTGGCACTCAGAAGAAGGATAGCTAGTTACCAAGAAGAGACTTGATATTCTGAGAGCATATATAGGGGGAGGAGGTCCCCCTCAATAACAGACATAGGGGAGGGGAGAAGAGGAGAAATGGGAGGGAGGGAAGAATGGGAGGAAACAGGGGAAGGGCTAACAATCGAGATGTAATATGAATAAATTAATAAAAAAAAACTTTCAAAAAAAACCCAACTCAATTGTTATCCCATCACTTGTATCCTGCCATTTCTCCCTCCCACCCACTTTCACACTATCCCCCTCCCTTAGGTCTATGTCTGAGGGGAACCTCCTCCCCCACTATACAGTCATAGGTTATCAAGTCTTGTCTTGGTAGCCTGCTTATTCTTTCTTTGAATGCCTCCCCACCAAGGAGAGGTGGTCAATTATGAGGCACCAGATTTCTTGTCGGAGTCAGTACCTGTTCTCCACATAAGTGTGGAGAAGGTCCTGTCCATTGGCTAGATCAGAGTAGGGGTTCAATGTTTACTACTTGTATTGTCCTTGGTTAGTGTACTAGTTTGAACAGACTCCCCTAGGCCTTGATCCTCCCTCATGATGTTCTACTTGTAAGTTTCTAGGACCCTCTGAATCCTTCTAATTTCCCATCTCTTATAATTCTCTAACCTAGAGTCCAGGGGGATGTCCTCACATCTATCCCATTCTCCTGGTAAATGAGGACTTTCATGGGAAATGCATTTTGGGCTAGCATCCAAAGTGAGTATATATCATGGGAGTGTTTCTGCTTCTGGGTTAACTCGCTCATTATGATCATTTCTAGTCCCATCCGTTTGTTGACTAATTTTACGAGTTCCTTGTTTTTAATAGCTGAGTAGTATTCCATCATGTAAATGTACCATCGTCTCTTTATCCATTGCTCCTCTGAGGGACATTAGGCTGTTTACAGGTTCTGGCTATTATGAATAAGGCTGCTATGAACATGGTTGAGCATATATCCTTGTTGTGTGGTGGAGCATTTTCTGGGTATATTCCAAGGAGTAGAATAGCTAGGTCTTGGCAAAGCCCTATTCCCAGAATTTGGAGAAAGCACCACATAGATTTCCAAAGTGGTTGTACCAGTTTGCATTCCCACCAGTAACTCAGGAGTGTTCCTGTTTCTCTACATTCTCACCAGCATGTGGTGTCATTTGAATTTTTGATCTTATCTATTCTGATGGATGTAAGATGGAATCTCAGAGTAGTTTTGTTTTGCATTTCTCTGATGAGTAAAGACATTGAGTTGACCTTAAGGCCTGGGCTATTGTTGTTCTGTTCAGGAAGTTGTCTCCTGTGTCAATGTGTTCCAGGCTCTTCTCCATTTATTCTTCTAACCGATTTAGTGTCTCTGGTTTTATGTTGAGGTCTTCAATCCACTTGGACTTTAGTTTTGTGCATGGAACAATGGTTTCAGTGTAGAATTCTTGCCGACCTTCAAAGAAGAGCTAATACTGCTAATCTTCAAGCTACCCCAAAAGTTAGAAAGAGATGGAACATTACCAAATTCATTCTATGAGGCCACAGTCACATTGATATCTAAACCCCACAAAGACCCAACAGAAAAAAAGAATTTCAGACAAATTTATCTTATGAACACTGATTCAAAAATACTCAAAACGAATACAAGAATATGTCAAAATATCATTCACCATAACCAGGTAGGCTTTATTCCATGCATGCAGGGAGGGTTTAATATACAGAAATCCCTCAATGTAACCCATCATATAAACAAACTGAAAGAAAAAAAACACATGATCATCTCCTCAGATGCAGAAAAAACATTTGACAAAATCCAACATCCATTCATTTTTAAAGGTTTGGAGAGATAGAGAATACAAGGCACATACCTAAACATAATAAAGGCTACACAGAAGAAGAGCCTTTGTTGAAGTGAAAAGGTAGTGCCAGTGCCCAAAGTGAGCACAGGAGTAGCTATACTAACAGGCGGCCTCCAGGAAAAAGCAGTGAGCAGTCCAAGTCCACACTGAAGGTACATGTAGACATTTGCCTACTGTCTGACCTTCAGGTTCCTAATGGAGCCTGTTCATTGTCAGGATGCAGGTTTGGGAGCCTCGTTTTCCAGTGGAAGAAGCATGTTTTTGAGAGTTCCATCTCTGCCAAGGTACACCAGGGTTTAAACTTGTTTAGGTCCTTGTACCTATATGAAGTGAGGCCAGCCGGAAGTATAGGACTGTCCCTAGACTTATACATCGTGTTTTCCACAGGACACATTGTTTACATTGCTCACCAAGCCAATGACAGGACAGTACATAAACAGGTGGCACTAGAGCCTTGGGCTGAAGACAGCACAGAAATGTGCCACTGCTATTTAGCAAGCCCTGGGGTCTGTCCTAAACATGAGGTAAGCAAAGCAAAGGACATCATGACCTTGTGATTCTGTCAGCTCAGGCACAAGAGTCTGTTGTGGTTTTGCTATGGCGTGCTTCTGAATGCAGACCCTCTGACTGCCTGCCACCATGTTCTACAAACCCATGAAAATTGTTTCCAATATAAGGTACAGAGACAAGTTCCATGCTGAAATCTTGTTAGAAGGGGTTCTTGCACACCAGGAACAGAGACTTGGGGTGCTGGTGCTGCAGATTATTACCTCAGGCCTCAGTTGTCTCTGCTGCTAAATAGGTAAACTAACACCATGTGTCTGGATCAGCTTGGCATGATGAGTCATGACGGTGGTGAAGGCCTTGGAGGGGCACATTCAGAGCCTGTCACTGGCAATGAAAGGACACTGGTTCAAATCCTCCATTTTCCTACTTCTGGCTGCATAAACTGGGGTGGCGCTTCTTCCTTCTGCATGAGTGGGCTGGTAATTGCAGCTTACCTTCCTGCTATCCATTAGCAGAACAAACACATGTGGGAAACACATGGGATGGACTGTCCTCACACTGGGAGGCTGGGGACAGTGGACTGTAATGTCTGCCCTCCATTACCTAGAACCCATAGAGTATTAAATATAAAATATAAGATGCCAGTCAACAGATATGATGAGGAGAAGGTTCTTTTAGGAATGTGGAAGAGCAGCAAAGGGCTGAGGCACCCCTAGGGGAGAGAGAGAGACAGAGAGACAGAGAGATAAAGAGAGAGGAAGAGACAAGAGAGGAAGAGCTCAAAAGAGTGAGATGAGGAGGGTTTGCCCTTTTTATATACTGGGCAGGGGCACACCTAGTGGTGGATAGATGATATCATAGGTTACTAGGCAGCCTGGGAGTAGGTATGCTAACATTCCTCTCTTTTCCTTTAATTAAAAAACTGATGACTTTGTATGGCAAGTTAAAGATTATAAATGTAGATTCATTGGAAGGGGGACTTGGTCATCAGGAAAAGGAAGGAAGGAGAGAGGAGGCAGGCAATAACAATAAAATGTCCAGCTTATATGGTGAAGGGGAAGGAAAAGCTCTGCCCTGGGAAGTATAGGGTAGATGGCAGGATGTGTCAGCAGTGTCCTGCAGCTCATAGGGACCAAGGAGTGCTGGGAAAGCCTGGAGCTGAGTGTCCCTGGTCTGAAGCACACCATTCCAGCCTTTTGTTGGTAATAAATGGATAAAGGATAAAGAAGTTAATTGTCTTTGACTGATTCCTACTGAAAGTGGGGTAAAAGGAGGATAAAAGGCTGAAATGTTAGCCAAGTCCAGGAAGAGAAAGCTGTTGTATTTGTCCTTCAGAGTCTGAGAATATCTGTGCCTAGGACAGACAATACAGGTCCAGCTGATATGATCTGTGAAGTTGGAGCAGAGTACCTGTGGGTAATTACTTTGGCTCTGTTTTGGATGCAGAAAATCCTGGAAGGATACTGGAGCATACATATGGACAGAAGACAAAGTTAGTAGGTTAGGGAGAAATTACTTTTTTCTGTACATTTATAACTTTTTGGGAGAGTAAGCAGAGATGGAAGTTTTGGAGTGAAGAAAAGAAAAGGTTTGAATGTACAGAACCTCCTTCCACTTTTCCTTAGGTGAACATTTGGAACTTTAGGGAGACTGAGAGAGAGACAGAGACAGAGACACAGACACAGACACAGAGAGAGACACAGAGAGAACAGAGAGAGAGAGAGAGAGAGAGAGAGAGAGAGAGAGAAGGTTTGAACACGAAGAACTCCCATCTATTTTTACATTAGATGTATATTTGAAACTCTTGAGAGAACAAAGAAGAGAAAAGGCTTGAAAATAGGAGCCTCCTTCCACTTATTAGATTGCTGGTGGCAACTAAAGGTTTTGCTGTATCTTCACTTACTAGAGATTCAGATAGATAACAGGATCTCCTATTGGGAATCCAGGTGAGAGAAATATGGGGGAATGGGAAAATAGAAGGATCCAGAGGGTCCTAGAAACCTACAAGAAGAGCATTATGACAGGAAGATCTGGACCCAGGGGCATCTGCTCAAGCTGCTGCACCAACCCAGGACAATACATGCAGTAAATATGGAACTCCTACTCAAATCAAGCCAATGGACAGGACATAATCCACAGTTGTGTGGAGAGCAGGGACTGACTCTGACATGAACTTTAGTATCCCATATTTAACCACTTCCTCTTGATGGGGAGGCCTGGTGGTACTCAGCGAAAGGATAAGCAGGTGACTAAGATAAGACTAGATAGTCTATGACTATATGGTGTCAGAAGAGGTCCCCTTGGGTCACAGACCTATGGGAGGGGAATAAGGTGAAAGTGGAAGGGAGGGAGAAATGGGAGGATACACGTGAGGGGAAAGCAATTGAGATATAATCTGAATTAATCAATTAATTAAATAAAAATATTTTTTATTTAAAGTTTTGTTTTTGAACTTGGGTCTGCCCATGTTTCATTGTAGATGCACGTAAGCTTAATTTGTGCACAGGGATTTGGAATTTTCCAGAAGGCATAGCATAGGAGCATTGAGAAACAGGGAATGGACTATCTTCATTGGGAGCTAGACTCAATCACCAGCTGGAGAATCCCTCAGAGCAAGGTTTAACTCCAAAAACTTCATACAGTTTGTCTCAAGATTCCTTAGCACTGCTCAGTAACCAAGAGAGCACAGACCAAACAAGATTGACCTGGCCCAAGGACACAGTCCGCCTAGTATTAGTAATTTATCAGTGGGAAAAAAAGCAGGGTCGGCGGCATTCTCACCTAAAAGGAAAGTCTTAAGTGAAGGTCAGTGAGAAGAATTAGCCACAACCATGAAGACCCAGGTGGAGTACCTCTAGTCCCCAGTAAACCAGAGAAGTGTCAACAGTCTCTCAGACAAAAGGAAGCATTTAGAGTGAACAGGAATTCACCAGCCAAGCAAGAGTTGGGTTCACAAACATGGTAATTGGGTAGTTAGGGAGGAGAGTCCCAAAACCAGTGAAAGGAGGAGGAACACCAGCCTCCAAAATAGACTATAGGTGGGAAACAGACTGTTAGTTAGCACTACTTATCTAGGTCCATTTGACCTGAGAGGTAGATTTCCTGTAGCTTACAAGAACCATTTAATTTTGCCAAAGAAGACATAAATTTTAAACATGTTAAAATCACATGTGTGCAATCTGCACTGAAATACACATTGCAGAAAAGGCAATGGGTACATCCTTTTTGTCATAGCATTGAAGAGGTGTGGGTTAAAAACTTCAGTTTAAAACTATGAATACTCTTGAGGTGAACTTGGGAAAGGCAGAAGCCTTATGGATCTTCCTGACACATATGAGACAGTAATATGGGAGGGCTGTAACCTCCTGTAGAGCAGAAGGGCAAAGGGTCACTCAATCTTTGTTTTCACTATCAGTTTGCATCATCAAAGAGGTGATTCTTCCCTCTGTGCAGAAGACTGGATGTATATAATTTAAGCACAATAAGAAATATTTCATATCTATACTTAAATGACAAATCAAAGGACATTTAAAAGATTGTGCTTGGATGTATGATATGGGACATACAGTGGAATGCTTTATGATAGTTAGATTAATAAATCAGAGCTTCATTGATTAGTGCCAAAGCTCTGACAATATCATAGCAACAGGAAGAAATCTGAACCTTTTTATTTATTTAGGATACTTTAAATCATCCTTTGTATCCTCCGACCTTTATGACTTGCATCTTATCAACCTTAAAACATCTTCTTATATACTTTCTTAGAAGCTCTAGTTTTTAATTCAAACTTCTGTACCTTTCTAATTATTTCCCATGAGACATGGGTAAAATTGCTGTGAGCAGTCACTGTCCTTTAGTTAAAAGAATGGTAAAGGAATGTGTTTGAGACCTGGTTTTTAAGTCTGGTAGACTGTATCTAGGCCTGATAGTAGCACTAGGAGTGATGCTTAAGGCCTGGTTGTTTTCATTGGGAATGCTGGGATCTGGAGATGCCAAACTGTTTCGATTTTTGTTAGGGTTCTTTCGCTGTCCTCTTGTCATTTTTATGGCTCTGATGTTGGAAGGTATTTTGTAGTGAACTTCACTGGTTGAGAGTGGATAATTGATGACTGATTATAGGTCAGGTGCTCTTGCCTGTGGAGATCAGGGAGTATTTCTGTGGAACAGGCAAGTGGTCCAGTTTCACTCCTGGTGATTTTCCTCTGCACCGTGGGCTCCAGATTGAGTCAGCCAAAGTAGATTTCTGTTTGGACTTTTTCACTTTACTGCTGTAATTCAGATCAGCAGTTTTGGGACCTAGAATAAGGTCTGCACACAAACGTTCTGGTTGTGTAAGTTAATCCCAGCTGCATGTCCTTAGTAGTCAAGACCCCAGGTAGATCAGATCTTCTGCGGTGTAGCTGTCTTTTAGCTCTGTCTCTATACCCTGTAGAAGTGTCCAGCTTCTCCCAGAACTATATGTCTGGAGGAACCAAGATTGCTCTAGGTCAGCAACTAGATGCTGCAAGCAAGACCCACATCTACCGATAGGCCTATGGAAGCAGTGCAAGCTGATTTCTCACTGCCACTGTTTGCAGGCTCAGTCTGCTGTGATCGGTGTTAGGTTGGGCCACAGATGGCCAGCCAGCTGCAGTCCCACCTTAGCTGTCTCTGTTGGGTCCCACCGCCTGTGTTTCCACATGGCCTGGGCGGGTGACCTCCACAGTTTGGGGTGGTGTGGAAGGAGGAATCCTAGGGCAGATTCACCCTCTTCACAGAGACTCCTCTGGCTGTGGGCTCCGGAAAATCCCCCCCCACACACACACAGCTAGTCTGTTCCTTATATGCTGGCTGCAGTTTGCATGTGGATTCCATTCCAGAGTTTGGGGAGTGCATTTAGCACCTCCGGGATGTTGCTTGTCCTGGGGTGGTAGGGCCCCAGTTGGTCTGCGCCCTTTGGGTCCCCACTCACCTACAGTTCTCAAGATCCAGCAATCTGTGGCTCCACTTATGTCCCTGGTCTCCTCGGAGTAGATCAGATACGTGGCATATTGGTTGGCGCCATCTTGGAATCCAAAGGGTCTATAGTTTATCTTAATCATTAAAGACTAAGCATTTAGGTTTTATCCCTTTAAGTTGGAGTCTTAATAGACACAAACACAGTCCAAAAAAGAGAGCAGAACAGTTCATGTGTGGTTTGGTTTATAAAAATTCCATAGCTTATATAACTCTAAAGTTTTTTTTTTGTAGAAGAGCAAAAAAAGGGCCAAGCATATCCAGGGCAGTGATATTTTAAAGCATTTTAGAATGAGGGTAGGACATAATTATTAATTGTTAACATTGTAAACAATTGAATGTGTCTAGCATTAGTATATCTTAAAATACGTCTTAATGTAGTAATACAAAAGAATGTTATACCAAATGCATTAACCAGGAAGCCTGCAGGTGTCCCTGGTTGGAAAAACAGCATTTATCTTGTTAATTTGAATAGACCTTTATAATTTTCAAACAAAACATTTTGAACAAGGAACAACATACAGTATATTGTAAAAATCTATATCAATTTAAAATAAGACTTGTTGATTTCTCAGTCGAAAAGGTGATTAAACAGAGTTAATCATACTAAGAAGTTTTATAAATGTTTTATGTCGTATTGTCTAAATGAAAGTTAGAATTAATTCCAAACATCATACCCAATAAGCAAATCAGAGGAATATTAAGATTTTATGAGAACAGAAAAGGGAGTTATATAACTAAGGATGTTGAATATTTCTTTACGTGTTTCTCAGCCATTAGATATTCCTCTGTTGAGAATTCTCTGTTTAATTCTGAGCCCCATTTGTTAATAGGGTTATTTGGTTTGGTTGTGTTTACTGTCTTGAACTCTCTATATATTTTGGGTATTAGACATTTGTTAGATTTAGGGTTGTTGAAGATCTTTTCCCAGTCTGTAGGCGGTTGCTTTGTTCTGTTGACAGTGTCTCCTACCTTACAGAAGCTTCTCAGCCTCTTGAGGTCCCATTTATTAATTGTTTACCTTAAGACATGGGCTGTTAGAGTTCTATTCAGGAAGTTGCCTCCTGTGCCAGTATATTCCAGGCTCTTCTCCACTTTTTCTTCTAACTGATTTAGTGTCTCCAGTTTTATGATGAGATCTTTAATCCACTTGGACTTGAGTTTTGTTCAGAGTGATAAATATTGATCTACTTGCATTTTCGTACATGTAGACACCCAGTTAGACTAGTACCATTTGTTAAAGATGCTATCTCTTTTTCATTGAATAAATTTGGCTTCTTTGTCAAAAATCAAGTGTCCAATCCTGTGGGGCTTTATTTCTGGGTCTTCAATTAGATTCCACTGATCAACCGTCCTATTGCTATGCCAGTACCATGCTGTTTTAATCACTGTTGCTCAACAGTACAGCTTGAGAACAGGTTTGGAGATCTTCTGGACTACTTTTTTTTGTACAGGATTGTTTTAGCTATTCTGGGTCTTATGTTTTTCCATATGAATTCGAGAATTGATCTTTCGATGTCTTTTAAAACTGTCAGATATTCTGATAGGGATTGCATTTGATCTGTATATTCTTTGGACAAGAGGGCCATTTTTACTATGTTAATTCTCCCAATCCACAAATAAGGGATATCTTTCCATCTTCGGATGTCATCTTCAATCTCCTTGTGCAAATATTTGAAGTTTTTTTCCAAACAAGTGTTTCTCTTGCTTGGTTCGAGTTACTCCTAGATATTTTATACTGCTTTTGGCTCTCACGAAGGGTGTAGTTCACCTAATTTCTTCCTCTGCACGATTGTAATTTGTATATAGAAAGACTACTGGCTTTTTGAGTTAATTTTGTGTCCAGCCATTTTGCTGAAGGCATTTAACAGCTTTAGGAGTTCTCTGGTGGAATTTTGGGGTTCACTTATGTACACCATCATATCTGCAAATAGGGATAATTTGACTTCTTTCTTTCTGATTTGGATCCACTTGATCTTCTCTTGTTGTCTTATTGCTCTAGTTAGAATTTCAAGAATTATATTAAAGAGATATAGAGAAGGTGGGCAGTCTTTCCTAGTTCCCAGATTTTAGAAGAATTTCCTTAAGTATCTCTCCATTTAATTTGATCTTGGCCATTGGCTTGCTGTATATAGCCTTTATTATCTTGAGGTACGTGCCTTGTATGCCTGATCTCTTCCAAACTTTAAACATGAATGGGTGTTCAAATTTGTCAAATGCTTTTTCTTCATCTAGGGAGATGATGATGTAGTTTATTTCTTTCAGTTTGTTTATATGGTGGATTACTGCTAAGAGCCACACTGTTAAGGGAGCTCACTAGGCATGACGGCTGTCTAGGAGGTGATGTGGTGTTTGCAAAGTCTTGCACCACATTGCACCCCCAAACTGGTTCCTGCCTCTGACATGCTCTCAGGAGCCATTGATTTGGGGAAGTCCAGTAGGCATGAGAGATCTCTGGATGTGATCCAGTATTTGCAAGGTCTGTATCATGATGTACCCCAGAATTGCTTCCAACCTCTGACTAGCCTGTCAATTGTGCTTTGCTGCATATCTCTAAAATCTGGCATTAAAGTCAGGCATGGTGGCGCATGCCTTTAATCCCAGCACCCAGGGAGGCAGATGCAGGTGGATCACTGTGAGTCTAAGGGCAGCTTGGTCTACAAAGCAAGTCCAGGACAGCCAGGACTACATTCATGGCCAGCACAGTCTACAAAGTGAGTCCAGGATAGCCAAGATTACACAGTAACCCTGTCTCGAAAAACCAAAGGTAAATACATGTGGTAGTAGGGTGAGTTATTATTTTCTGGACACTGACCGGCTCTGATTGAGCAAACTTCCTACAGGATCTTGTTGAAGGTGTACTGCTTGTTATTTAGATGAATTAATCCCTGATTATTGAATTGCTGATTTGATTCAAATCGTTTTAAAAGTTAAAGTTAGTTTATGGCCATAATAAATACCTTTGTGGACCAACAGATGACTCACTAAGGATAGCCTACTAGCAGACTCGTGGCATCAGATAAGCCTCCACTGCAGATGGCACCAAGAATCCTGGTATTTCACCATAAATATAGCCACGTATTTAGTTTGGTTATCTGGTCTTGGTTCAAATTTGGCAAGTGGAATCAATCAAGAAAATTGTCCATTTCCTTTAGATTTTCAAATTTTGTGGCACATATGCCTTTGAAATAAGATCTTATGATTCTTTGTATTTCTCCAGTGTCTGTTGTTATGTCTCCCTTTTCATTTATGATTTTGTTAATTGGGATAGTTTCTCTCTGCATTTTAGCTAGTTTGCCTAACGGTTTGTATATCTTGCTGAGTTTCTCAAAGAACCAGCTCCTGGTTTTCTTCATTCTTTGAATTGTTCTCTTTGTTTCAATTTACTGATTTCATCCCTGAGTTTGATTATTTCCAGATGTCTATTCCTCTTGAGTGTTTCTGCTTCTTTTCTAAATAGGGCTTCCAGATGTGTCCCTAAGTTGTTTATATGGGATGTTTCTAATTTCTTCATAAAGGCACTTAGTGCTATGAATTTTCCTCTTAGCACTGCTTTTAATGTGTCCCAAAATTTTGGGTAGGTTGTTCCTTCATTTTCATTGAATTTCAGGAAGTTCTTAATTTCTTTCTATATTTCTTTCATGACACAGGTGTCATTAAGTAGAGAGTTGTTTAGTTTCCATGTATGTGTAGGTTTTTTGTTGTTGTTTAACTACAGCCTTATATCTTGGTGATCTGATAGGATACAAGGTATTATTTCAATCTTCTTGTATCGGTTGAGGCTTGCTTTATCACCTACTATATGATGAATTTTGGAGAAGGTTCCATGAGGTGCTAAGAAGTTATAATCCCTTGTGTTTGGGTAAAAAGTTCTATAGATATCTGTTAGATCCATTTGATTCATGACATTGGTTAGTGTCATTATTTTTTGGTTTAGGTTCTGTTTAAATGACCTATCCTTTGATGAAAGTGGGGTGGTGAAGTCTCCCACTATTAATGTGTGGGGATCAATGTGTGGTTTAAGCTTTGTTAATAGTTCTTTTACAAATGTGTGTGCCCTGATACTGGGAGCATAGATGTTCAGAATTGTGATGTGTTCTTGGTTGACTTTACCTTTGATGAGTGTGAAGTGTCCTTCCTCATCTCTTTTGATTAATTTGGTTGAAAGACTGTTTTGTTAGATAGTAAAATGGCTACATCAGCTTGTTTCTTCTGTCCATTTGCTTAGAATACCTTTTTCCAGGCTTTTAGTCTGAGATAATGTCTATTCTTGTGGCTTAGATGCATTTCTTGAATGGAGAAGGATGTGGGATCTTGTTTGTGCATGCATTCAGTTAGTCTGTGCATTTTTGGAGAAATGAGAATATTGATATTGAGAGATATTAATGACCAGTGACTGTTAAGTCCCTTGATTTTAATGTTGGTTGCAGTATTTTCTTTGATGGTTGCTTCAACTTCTATGATTGTATTTTCTAGTCGCAAGATTTGTTCCTTCATTTTTTGAATTATGTTAGAGAAGCTCACCTCTGTATTGTTTACTTTTTTCTCTAAGTTCTCTCATTCCCATTTTTCTTCCCTCTATGCCCTTATGATTGTTTGCATTTTAATCTTCACATGTTGAACTGTTTTGCTGATTTCCTTCATCTGATTGTTTGTGTTTTCCTAAATTTCTTCCAGTGCCTCTATATAGGCCTCTTTTATGTCTTGAACCTGTTTGGCCAGATCTTCCTGCATTTGTTTAAGGATTTTATTCATTTCCTCCATTATCATCATCAATACTAAGGATTTGAGGTCATTTTCTTATATTTCAATTGCTTTTGAGTTTTAAGGGCTGTTTTCTTTGGGACAGCTGGAATCTGGAGATGCCATATTGTTTTTTATTTTGTTGTTTGTGTTTTTACACTGGCCTTTCATCGTTTTACTGTCTCTGATGTTGGGGGTAGCTGCTCATGCCCTTCACTAGTGTTTGAGAGCAGTTTGTTGATGAATAATTATATGTCAAGGGCCCTTGCATGTGGGGATCAGGGAGCTCTTCCTTATTGTTCTCCATGTCTTGGGGTCTGTGGCTCCCAGTGGGGACCCTAGTCAGCTTCCTGTAGATCAGATTCAGTGCATATTCGGTGCTGCCATCTTGGAATTCAAGGATGTTTATATTTAGAGTTGGAAAATACAGTCTTAGAGAAATGAGGGCAGGTTTTTGTAGCAGAGAGCTTGGCACACATGGCTCTCTCAGGCTGAGATACAGAGAGCACTGCTGCCAGGACACTGTGGAATTTGGGGGTTGCATCCATCCCTGAGTGGTGTACCATCATTGTAGAAGTTCAGTGGCCACTTGCCAGTCTGAGGCAGTCCCCACTGACTCTGACCCTGTCCACACTGAAACCATAAAAGGGGACATTGCTACATGTACTGTGTAAAAGGAAGAGATCCTAGGCAGAGAGTTTTGGCCTAAGATCCTCAGTGCCATCCAGGCTCTGCCTACCCTTGATGTGTGATGCACAACTGCTCCCATGATCTTTCTTTGCCTCAGACTCCAACCTACCAATACAGTAGATGCCATAAAAAGGCAATTAAAACAAATGCCTTTTGAATCCTCAGAGGTTCCTTCTGATATTAATGTTAGTATTCCTGCTATGAGGACCACACTTCCTATTGCACACAGGGCTCCACTTAGATGTTACCATGATGTAAGTTTGAAATGTCACAACAAGGCAAATTTATTTCAACTTTAGTTCCAAAGATTTTTGTACTGTTTGCAAAGACTAAAATACTTAGAAGTTAGAGTCTTGCTGGAAGAAATAGATCACCAAGAATGTACAATGTGGTTTTGATAAGCTGTTCCTTGTTCCTAGTCATACTCTGATTCCCTACTCTTGATGCAATGTGACCAGGTGACCGCTGGCCCCTGCCTGCAAAGCTTTCCTTGGCATGATCGAATGGTTATCCCAGAACTATAAGCCAGATTAACCTTTTGTTGAATTGTTTTATAGCCAGTTATTTGCTGCAGACATGAGCTAACTCCTAACACAGGTGTCTGCAGGCCTCCTTAGCAGTCATTCCAAATCTTGGGTTATCACTTGTCATGCAGGCATTACCTACAATACCTCATACATGCTCCTTACTTCACTAAACTGCATGTCTTTCACATCTTTATACTCTGATATTTGTTCTGGCATTTCATGATACAGCTCTTTTTAAGTAGGAGGACAGGACCATGTCATAACCTTAGTGCTCTCTATCTTGAAATTTCTTTCGACAGATAAGTTAGCCCACTACTTGAAACTTTGGCCTCATTCAAATAGTCAGGAAATGGGCCGAGCACAGTCAGATTCTCTCCCTAATGGAGCATGGATAAATGATGGCGTCTGGCTCATTTCTCCATAGTTTCCTTCTTATGCCCTCTGAAGTTCAGCATGCTCAGGTTCCTTCCTGCCGTTGTGTGAGCATTTAGATTTTACCACCTCCCATAAACATGATATATTAAACTACTCTTAAAGTGCTATTTCACTTCTCCAGCATCCAGCTTCAGACACATTTTCTCATCTCTTCCAAAGACATGGCAAACCTTGCTAGAGCAATGGACATCATTTCTGATCATAGCCATCTTTTAAATACAATTTATAGGAGTTTTTTATACCTCTATCTTCCTTCCACCAACCCCAACACTAGCCAGGAGAAAAAAGAAAAACTATGGAGAGAAAGGTCAGAATTCTCTTTGCTACTTCTGCCTATTAGAGTCATTGGGTTCTTTGAAGCAATACAAACTTAGTCATCAGTATAGCCACCAGATCAGAACACCAACAAACAGCAAATGAACAGGCAGCCTTCGTCCTCCAAACATCTTCTCAAAGTGGTGCACTCACTCTTTCTCTCTCTCTCTCTCTCTCTCTCTCTCTCTCTCTCTCTCTCTCTCTCTCTCGATATTTATAACATCTCAGTGTCCTCAGAATTAAGCTATCCACATCTGAAAAAGGCCACTTCCCTACAGGATGTAATTATAGTTAACAGCTATGTATAAACTAAGGCAGCCCCATATCCCACATTTGAGATTTAAACACAGACATGTTTACATGACATAACTTATTTTTTAAAGAAACCATGGTTTTTCTTGCTGTAGGTAGTTTATTGTATATATGTATAATAATATAAATATATATGTAAAAAAGAAAATAAATAAATCCTTGTAGTACTTTAAAAAAAAAAAAGAAACCATACTTCAATTGTATCTGGTTCTAATTACCTGTATTACATTTGTTACATTTTCTTTTCATTGTGATCAAACACTAAGCAAAAATGATTGACTGGAGGGTTTGTTTGGTTCAGTTTTAGGAGACATGAGTGTCTCATGGTGGGGAAAACATGGCAGCTAGTGAGACATGATCTGTGCTTGGGACATGTATCCATGCCCAGATCATATCTTGGGAGATCATGGAGCAGGAAATAGGACAAAAGAGGAATATGATCATCAAGAGTGGTGATCAGCAACCCTCTCTTGCTAGGTTATGCAGCTTCAAAAGTCCCATGGCCTTCAAACCAGTATTACCAGGAGGAGTCACAGTGCTCAAACATTTAATCTTATGGATAGCATTGTAGATTCAAACCATAGAACCTTGGCAGAAAGTCAAGGGCGAGGCCAAGAGTTAGTGTCCCTGTGTTTTAGGCTTCTCTGGATATCAGTTGAGAGAGAGAGAGAGAGAGAGAGAGAGAGAGAGAGAGAGAGAGAGAGAGAGATTGTCCTCTAAATGTGCCCTGAAGGAACTCCCTCGTGTCCTTCATTGACTCTAGGGGAAGTGAAATAATCCCATTGAAAAAGATACAGACCTCCATGGTATTTAACCAATTTAAAGTGTAAGAGCCTAATTTTGACTGTCACCTAAAGTGGGTTAATGCCTGGGAGTCTCCTGGTGCTAAAGTTCAGCGATTACATTTTTTAAGGGCATGAACCACAAATACATAAATGTTAGAAGAGAGTCAATGTAATCCTGGTTGTGACTCTTGCTCACTGTGTGACCTGGATGAATCACTTTCCTCTATGAACATCAGTCTCTTTCCTTTGCATCAGGATGTGGTGAAGTATTAAGAAGACCTCTTTAGTGGTAGCCTTCCTGACAAGAATAGAATCAGGATCCATTGAGTACCTCCAGGATCTGTGATCTCACCATAGATAACATTCCTATAATTTGGAGCTGATACCTAGGAACTGAGTATCAGTAGGAGGGCTAAGTGAGGGTGGAGAATGTAAGAGATTGATATGGTCCTTAAGGGGAAATAGGCAAGAAAAACCAATCTCCCAACCTGTCTGCCTGTCCTCCTGGGTCTCAATGGGCATGTGTGGCTGGATGGTTGGAGTTCTGCTACATTCACACAGTGGCTAGGGGCCCACTCACTCAAGGGTTCTGTAACTCTGTGTATAAAAAAAGCTGTAAGGTATGTACCATACCCTTTCTCTCTTGCTTCAGCCACCATCTGCGATCTCACCCCAATCATACTGTACACACTGCCAACAACTTCTATTGCAAGGACTGAGGCAAGCCACACACAGGAGTGCAATTAGGGTTTTATTGCTGGGAGGGTGAAAACAGGTATGTAGACTAATGAGATAAAAAGGGTGTCTTGAAGGATCCTTCAGATGGTCTCCGGTAGTCTTTGTAGCAGTAGCACTTTCTAGAGATAAATGCCAATGGGAGTAAGATGAAACCATTGGGGACTCGCCTGGAATGAAATCACAGGGCATCAGGACACTGGAAATCACAGCAACAGTGAGAGGAGGCTTTCATTGAGCATAAATTCTATCAATGGTATCCTGGCCTCACTGTGCCCATTTCATCCTACTGTGGCCAGCATGGCTTAGGACACAGAGAGGATAGAGATTACTGTAGATTTCTGGTTTTGATCTCACATTGTTGCCCTAAACTAGACTGATCACTTTTTCTGGAGCCACAGCACATTGGAAAAGTAGAGGCCATGCCCATGAAGCCAGGGTCCATATGCAGGTAATGGACAAGTGTCTTTTCACAAAGTTAGGACTCAGTCAATACCTCATGTAAGTTCGTTTAGTATCAAAGGTCCACCATCTTTGTGATACAGATTCAGGATTCAGTATATACTCAAGCTCAGAGTTCCCCCTAGAGCCAGGATCAAGTCAGAATTTCTCTTCTCTTGTGACAGAAGCAAAATATTCATTGTCCTGACTTCGTGACAAGCTGATGTGCATAGAACACAGAGCCTTCCTATTGGATTTGTATAAGAATTGCCACAATGGGTTCATGTGTTTGAATAACTGGTCTCTTTGTGTAGAAACAGTTTGGAAAGGATTAGGAGGTGTGGCTTTTTGGAAGAGGTGTGTCACTAGCGATAGGCTTTCAGATTTCAAAGGGCCAAATCATTGCTAGTTAGCTCATTCTGCTGGGTGATTGGGTCCAATATATAACCTCTCAGCTACTACTCCAAGGCCATGCTGCCTGTCTGCTGTCATGCTCCTCACCATGTGCTCATGAGCCCCACCTCTCTGGAATTGTGAGTCCCAAACCAAATGCTTTTTTTATACTTTCTCTGATAATGTTATTTTCTGTTGGCAATACAGAAGTAACTGGGACATGTCCATACCAACAGGGGATGTCATAGCATTCTGGTTCTTCTCCTTCGTCTTCAGATACCAACTGGTAACTGTCCTGTCAGTAGACCAGCTAAAGGAACCAAGTCAAGAGCAGCATCAGTCATTGCCATACGAAACTAAACAGAGGCCCACCAAATCATTACCTCCTTCCAGCCCATCACTATGTCACCTACATGACCTCAAGTACACCACTATTACCCTGTGCTGCTCTGTACAAACCCTTGGAGGGACCCAGTAAGGTTCTGCACCAAAGACACAGAAGGACTGTGTAAAATGGCATATCCATAGAAGGGCCACCTCCAGGTCTGTACACCATTGGTGCATGAGTTGTGTTGCCATAACTATTCTGTCAAACATGGGAAGATAAGGATCAAATAGAGCCTCCATTGAGAAGAGGAGAAGACAAAGGCCGCCTTGAAAAGAATGTAAGGTCTCTGTCTGGGACATTCCCGCAGCTGTTTTCTTGGCCTATGGAAGCCACTCCAGGCTCCAGGCTGTGACTTACAGAGAAGGTCCTGAGTAAGAGTTACATTCAGGTGACTGAGGATGAACTGGAGCAGTGGGCATATCTAAGAGGGAGATGGGGTGAGGAGAGGGAGAGAAAAGAAAACAGATGAGACTTTGCTGGCAACAGGCTGTTTACCCTCCCTTGACAGAGGGCCTCATTTTCAGGACCCAGGAACAGTTAACCTTAGCTATGGAATTGTAGCAGCCTGAATCAGACTCTCTTGGGATGCTGAGAAACCACATCCTCAGGAAGTCAGAAGTTCAGGACCTGAAGACTTAGTACCTAGAGCCCTAACACCCTAGACTCTTGTGCCTTGAACTATGGAACCAAGGATCTTTTCATTTCTCAGAAGGCTTCCACCCTCGATGAGGCCCAATTTCCAATTCACTGCAGATTCTCATTCACATGCTTAAATACAGATGTTTAAATAAGGTGTGTTAATTACAAAAAAAGCAGCTTAAATAAAGATGTGGTACACAGATATCATAAACACCTCAGGTCAGCACCTGTGATTTCTGCCTCCCTCTCCCTGAAACACAGCTCATGAGGAGAAGGAGCCTACAGACCTCCCAAAGAGAAATCTGTCCTGCCAGGTAAACAGTGTCCTGAGTTCCCCCACCACACCTACAATACCTCTGCTGCCCACACTAGACCTAGCTCTGGGTGCAAAGATCTCAGAACTTACTTGGTTCTGCAGCAGGTATGACACTAGCTTTGTGACAACTGCAGATAGATTGTCAGTAATTGTGTTGATAGTGGAACTTCGCCTGGAAAAGAAGGGACTTACAAAGCTTGGTCAAGAGTTCAATATGAACAAGAGGGTCCTATGGGGCTCAGGTGATCATAACCCTGCTCTATAGTCTCATTACAGAATGCTGCCCAGTAGACCCTCCCTGAGCATCTGGGCATCTCATGTCTAAGAGGTGGCTTCCTCCGTGCCTGGGTGCTCATCACAGCCCTGACACAGCATCATTCACTCAGCCCCTACTTAAAGAACACCAGGCTGATCCTTTGGGCACTGGGCAAAAACAGTCAGCCTTAAACCTGTTTCATCAGCAAGTCTCACTGAGGTTGCTT
>NC_067140.1:2896834-2924334 GCF_903995435.1 Acomys russatus | reverse complement strand
TTCATAGTCAGTACAGTCAGGCCACCAAGTGTCATTGGGGGTAGAGGGGCTGTGAGCAGAAGTGACAATGGCACCTGAGCAGTCTTGGTAGAACAGATGGATAAAGTGCACTAGAATGGGAGGAGGAGGCCAAAGCTGGCTCCAGGTTTGCATTTGGACGTGGGCATGAGGTACGCTAGATCTCAAGAACATTGAGCTAATCCTAGTCTGCAGCACTGGGGGGAACTGGGGGGGCACTGTCACTGGCCCTCTGGGCTCCATCCACCATGTGTGGAAGGCAGGTAGAGAGAACTGGGCCTGGATTGTCTGCACTGGGTGCAATGAGTGAGAGGGATCACCCAGATGGAGATGAGAGAGGGAAGAGACCAGGCAGGAGGAGACCCTGCTACTCCTGTATTTGTACTTCTATCCATGTTGCCCGTGGGGAGTCCCCACTCCACCCCACCCCAGTCCCATGTGTGTCATCCTGTGAACTATGGGTTAGAAAGGCTTCACAGAGCTGGAGTAAGGTTGCTGTTTATGAAAGTCACTGGGTGGGAAGGCGGGGAGGTAGAGTAGCTGATTGGTAGAGAAGTGGGAGGGGCCACCCTTAGTGGCTCTTGGCTTAAAACAGGCAATTCCAGCATGCTTGGAGGCTCCATTTTCTACACCTCCACTTGACACTTAGCAAGGTGAGGTTCAGCCTGAGGCCACACCACCCAGTCCTGGTCCTACGGAACTGCTTGCTTACCTTATCTCTACAGCTGCATTCCTCAGAACTAACTTCCCTATCCTTGAAGTTTTTACTACTGGGATATATAGCAGAACAACCTCCTTAGGTCCTAGGAACCCGCTTGCTTATCACCTTCGCTTACTTTCTTATCATCAAGTTTTTACTACTGGACTAGAGAGCAGAATAGCTGCCATTACGTTCCCATAGCAACCCTACTCTTGCCCCTCTGAAATTCTATAAAAATCTTGTGAAATTTTTCAATAAATGAGGCTTGATCAAAATTCAGACTTTCCCTCAGTTCTTCGTGTCTCCTGTTCTTTGTGCCATCCTTCATCCCCCTCCCAGGGTCTGTTGGAAGACCTCGCAGGCTGGGGCAGTTTGGCCTGAGGCATGGGGAGCACGCAAGGAGCACCATCGTAAGACTGCAGTGGCATCATACATTGAGGTCCCCGCGGAGAAAGTCCACTCTGGGAGTGAAGACCCATAAAGGGGTCACCGTGGGGAAAAGCCCACTCCATGAGTGAAGAAATGCAAAGAGATCGCCATGGAGAAATGCCCACTCTGTGAGAGAAGATCCGAGAGGTAAGCAGACGGTGATATTATGGGACAGGGAATTAATATACATGAAAATTCATAGGTGGACTTCAAGATTCTCTCAAGGCAAGAAGAACTAGGGTTAAGAAAAAAAGATTTAGTTCATTTTCCCCTCTTCCTTAAGGATGTTTGTCCCTGGTTCCCGCAGGAAGCAACCATAGATGAAAAAAGATGGAGGAGAGTGTTTAATGCTTTGAATGATTACATTTGATTAATGATATCTTGTGTGTTAGGTACTTTCATGAGGATATTGAACATATATTAGAGGAAGGGGAAATTTTTCTTAAAGAAAAACTTAGAAAAAGTCTGGGGAGTCCCTATTAAGGCCAAAGTCTGTACATCTCCTCTGCCTGAAGAGTCCCCTCCCTGACCTGGACTCTAGTAGAGGAATTAGGTAAGGCAGCTGCTACTCTTTTTTGTCTGTCTTCTTTGTCCATCTCTCTGTGTCTCCACGTTCTTTGGCTCAAACATTTAAGTTAGTCACATTGTCAGGATTACTCTTTGCCAGTGCCAGGAGATAATGTACTTCCTGAAGGGGAGGCCAGAGACGTTCCTGACCTCCAGGAGGGGGAGTCAATCCCTCCTCCACTTGGGGAGTGCCCTCGGCCCCCCTGATCACCAGGCCTGATCGCTCACTTGGTTCTGGTTTTGGTGTAGTCCAGATTATTGTGACTCTTTGGTGGCATTTTCTGTTTTTGTTTATTTGTGTGGACCTTCTCACTATGAGACAGAAAAAATCAAGCCCCTTTGACTGTTGTCTTAGACGACTGGACAGATGGATGGACTGGGACACATAACTTGTCCCTCATGGTGAACAAAGACAAACCTGTCACATTTTTGTCTTTGTCTGGTGTTTAAATGTTGTTTTACATATTATGTTCTGTAGAGAAAAAAAAAGAAAAAATTCCATCTGCTGTCCGTTAGTTCTAACTCATTTCAATGATTCTCAAAAACAACAACAACAACAAAAACTGATAAACCAGCTCTGTTTGTTGGTGCCCGGCTGGTGCTCTGGAGAGGTCCAGGGTAGGGTCTCTGGGGCTGGATGCAGATGCCCTTCCAGTTTGCTTCACCTCTTGGGTGGCCAGAGCTGATGGCTCAGACAACTGATCAAAATTTTTTAAAAAAGGAGAGGGAAAGAGAGCTTAAGGTTTCTTCTCTAGGGACTGGCTGTACTGAGGCCAAGGAGAACTTAAACTGACCAGATTTTCCTGTGGCTGAGGCTGTAAAAGTGGCTTTTGGCTAGAAACTGCACGGGAGTAATAAAAGGAGGCTCTTTGATCTATAGGTAGGCCTCTTTGCGGAGCTCTCCAATAAGTTGGTGTAAACTTAGGCTTATTAGCCATAGAAAGCTGATGGCCCTGAGTCTGCTAATTTATTTGCAAATTTACAAAAAAAAAAAGTAAGAGAGAGATAGTATGGTGCCCATGCCAACCTGGTACAGAGTCAAGGGCGAGGGACTGCGGATTTAACTCACACACATATACACACTAAAACAGCAGGTCCTTTGTGCTAAGAGAGCAGCGGTAGCGGCAGCAGCAGCAACCTTTATTCAGTGTTCAAAGAGCCTTTTTATAGGCAGCAAAACAGGCATGCCACTCGCAGGTGAAATACCTCAAGAGGTGATTGTACACAGGAGCAAAAGTCCCAAGGAGGGGAGGGGTGCATCCTCAGAGCAGTAAACATGACTAGCTAACCAACATAAACACAGACACAGAAGCTGCTAGAAACAGGACATGAAACAGCAAGACAGGCAGGCAGCCCAGTCGGGCCTGGTCCCTACAGGTCCCCCCTTCATATAAAATACAAATGAGCTCCTGTCGTAGGTTGCCAGGACATTGGCTTCCTATCTTACCCATCATTGGAAAGGCTTTGTGCGTCAAAACCCTCCTGTCTTAGGTGGATAGGTACCTCCACGGTCTTACCCATCATTGGATATTCATTTATCAAGGCGCGGCCAAGTCAGGGCAGTGGGGTTATCCCCTGCCAAAGGCATGAGGACCTGTTTGGTATGGAACTGTTGAATGCCTGTTGCTTCCTCGTGCGGCAGAGGCTCCAGAACAGAAAACCTAAGCCACATAGCAGGATGCCTAGCGTGATAGCATCGCTTCAGCTTCTTAGCAAGCTTCCCACAGCTGTAGGCCCTTTATGAAGGCATCCCCGTAATGGGTGGAACTCTCGTCTCCTGTAATAAGGCTGTTCACTGAGTACGGTTTTAAATAGCCAATTGTATCATAGAATTTAGGGAATTCTGAGTAACTAACACACTGGCCACCTCTCCTGAGAGTTTATCTATCGTGTGCCCAGTAGTAACAGACTGAGAAATGGCAATGCCCGCAGTGGTGGCGGCAGTAGCCGCTACAGCCATGGTGACAATAACAGCGGCAGTATTTCCGAAATCTCTCCTTTCATGATAGATCACCAGGCCTTGCCAGCCATCATGCGCCACAGGAAAGGGAGCCACTCCAGGTGTCCATGCCACCACTGCAGTCTTCTCATCATTCTAGCAACTTCTTAAATGGCAAACCTGCAGGGAACAATTTACAGTCTTCCCCTCAAGGGAGTCATTAGTAACAGCAACAAGAAAGGTGCTACAGCACAGAAGCTGAGCTTACAATGATCTTTAAATGAAATGTCTCTGTAATGTTACTACTTTCCAGATCCTCAGGCATAGCAGCTATGCCCAGGCTTCGATTAGTCAAATACAGCCATACTGGTCTGCTCAGACCTACTGGCATCAGGATGGGGCGGGGGCTCTTCACCAGAGCCCAAATGGTCTCCTGTAAGCTAGGCTGACTCTTGTGGAACAACACGACGCATGTAGCACCCAGGAACCCAGATTGGTATTTCATTGTCCTGTGGAAAGACACAAGCAGACCCTAGGGCACACACCAGTATGGGGTCCGGACCAGTGGAAAGATATTTCCATTTAACCAGTCCTTTATGTGCCTTGGGAGGTCTGCCATGTCTGTCTGCAGCAGATAAGCCTGAATCATCCACAGTTAAAAAATTAAGATTATACAAAATATAAGCTAATGGAGAATGTGCGGAGGAGTTTCCTCCATACTCTCCCTTCTTTATTTTAGCAGGTAAGCCTTAATGGTGCGATGCGCACATTCTACCAATGCACAAGACGGACAATCTGTAAGTGTTTGGGTGGCTTGATCTTTGGTAACGCCAGTATGATAACGTAAGGACCTGACGTCGAGGTGGAATTTATGGTGTAATTGCTGAGCTTTATCTACCCCTGTGATTGCTGTCAGAGCTATGGGCTCTTGAGTAAGGGCATCCGCCATCCTGTTTCCCTCACTCAAGGGTCCAGGCAGGGATGTGTGCACTCTTAAGTGTCCAATAAGAAGAAGATCCTGTCTCAACCAAATGAATCCCTGAATCTGTACGAGAAGACCATGTACCGAAGAAATGGGAGCTACATAGGCAGATGTTTCCAGGGGAGGAAGAATTTGAGTTACTTTTTTACTATCAGAATAAATGTTTATAGAAGTATTAGGAAATAGCTGTAGAGCCAAAAGAACAGCCTGCAATTCGGCCACCTGAGCAGAAAGGGTGGCGACCATAATTCATTTGACTACTCCCCGGGAAATGACCGTTGTGATACCTTTAGAGGTCCCAACAGTAAAGACCACCCTAGCATGAAGAATAGGCTGATTCTGTATAATTTTAGGAAAAACAACAGGGTGCATTTTAAAAAATTCAACTAACTTATTTGGAGGATAATGATTGTCATATATTCTGAGGGTAGAAGACATAAAAATTGTCCATCATCATCATTATTATTTTGAAGCCAAGTTACTTGGGCCAAAGAAAAAAGGGAGACTACTAGATCAGGCTCCTTTCCAAAAATATGCAGGCTAGATTTCTGGGCCCTAAATAAAAGAGTTATTAAAGCTTGGGGATAAGAAATTACCACTTTAGCAGGCAAAGGCTGGAAGTGTACCCACAAGATAGGCCCTGTCTGCCAAAAAACTCCAGTAGGACCATGGGCTGTGCAAAATATCACTAATAACGATTGGTTATAATCTATATAATTAACATGGACCTGCAATTGGTCCTTTTGCAGAAGTTCTATGCAAGTACGACCCTCCGGTGTGAAATGTCAGGCAGAAGTAGGATCAGGATCTCCTTGCAAAATATCGAACAAAGGTTTTAACTGTCCAGGAGTAATTTCTAAACTGGGACGAATCCAATTAACATCTCCCCGAAGCTTCTGATAATCATTGAGAGTGGAAAGGGAATCCAATCTTAAAGTAACCTTTTGAGGTTTAACACCATTCTGCAAAAACTGATGACCTAAATATTGATAAGGATATTGCTTTTGAATTTTTTCAGGTGAGATCTGTAAATTAGCCTGTTTTTCAGCATCTCCTGCAAGTCAGCTAAGGCAGATAATACCTTCTCCTCCGTCTGGGCAGCCAGCAAAATATCATCCATATAATAAATAATATATATGGCAGGGAAACGCATCCTGACAGGCTCTATGGCAGATGCCATATAATTCTGACAAATGATGGGACTATTAGCCATACCCTGAGGCAATACTACCCACTGATATCTTTTATAAAAAGGAGAGCTGCTGGATAAGATCCTAGAATTTGGCAACTTATCAGAGGAGGAGTCCTGTAGACTTTTTATACAAGTGAGGTGTGCCATTCATTTTTGTCATGAGAGAGGAATTGCCCACAGGGTTGTAAAGCCAGAAAATATATTAGTGGACGGCAAAGGAAGCATAAAACTTGGCGATTTCGGGTTCAGCACCAAGGATACAACGGGACAGAGGCTGAAGGATCGTTGTGGGACCCTCCCTTATTGTGCCCCAGAACTCTTTAAAGGTGGAGCCTATGATGCTTTCTCTATTGACATCTGGAGCTTGGGCGTTCTGTTGTACCTCATGCCTACAGGGTACCTGCCTTTCTACGGCCATACATGGGCAGGAACAAAGAGGAAGATCATGGTAGGAACATACTCCAGGAAATTCAACTTGTCACTGATTGCTAAGTTGTTAACCATGGACCCTGGACAAAGGCCAAGAATAGGTGACATCATGAACTTTTCATGGTTGAAGCATGGTGGTGAAGGTTCGCGAGTTCCTTTAGAGACAACAGTGCTGACAGCCACCCAGACCCTAACGTAATGATCACGATGGGCGCCCTAGGGGACAAACCACATGAGATAAAGGAATCTTTCCAGGAGAAAAAGTTCGATGAGGTTATGGCCACCTACCTCTTGCTTAGGCAACCGTCATGCAGTGGGGGCAACTTTATAAAAAACTTGAAGCCCAGGAACTCTAAATGAACGTTCAACCTTAAAGAACCAACAGTGAAGAGGACATCTAGTGTTTCTTTCATAACAACATTCATCTTACCCACTCCTGAGAATGACGGAAACTGTAGGAGGAGGAACAGTATGCCTCCCATCCTCAACTTCTTGGACATGAGTGAAACCCCCGTTCTCCCAATCCGCCTTGTAAGTGTCCAAGAGGACTCTGTCATGAGCGGCACCTCATGACATTTCAGTGACCCGTATAATGTAACACGGACCATAATATCTTCAAAATTTCTTGAAAGGTACTCCAGCCAGTCATCCTTAGATGAGTTCAAGGCTTGTTCTAGAACTTCTGAGAACAAGTTATCCTTCCAGAATATTATATCTCATCGTGTCCCTGTGGTGGAAGGGCAGTGTAAGATAATCAACACAGCCCCTGAAATAATTAGCTCCTCTCTCCCACAAGCCTCACCTCAGGAAGACTGCAGTGGACAGCCCTATGAAGTGACACTAGCAGGAACAGAGAACGGCAAGAACTCAAAAGAAAAATCATTGTCAGTCTTCTGTGAGGAGGCCCAGGATGAGGGTGTACAAAAAGAGCCATCTTCTCCAGGGAGATCTCAGTGACCAGCACTAGACTGTACCAGGAGTCCCCTTAAGCAAGCACAGGTTGAAGACCTTGAGGACAGGCTTTCTGAGAGGCCTGGGGAGTTTATGTTGCTGCATGCCAGTGCAAAAGAGGGAGCAACAAACCAATAGAAAAGTCATGGCTAGGAGCTAAAAGGGCTGTTGAGTCAGCCGTGGTACCAGGTAGGTGGAGAAGCTACAGTGCACCTCTGCATCTAGGCTTAGTTTTTCTTTTAATGATGTCAATTCTCTCTTCCTTTTTTCTTCCTTCTTTCCTTCTTTTCTTTGAGACCGGGTTTCATTGTTCAGCCTTGTTTGTCTTGGACTTGCTTTGTAGACTAGCCTGGTCTCGAACTCACAGAGATTGGCTTGCCTCTCTCTCCCCAGGTGTTGAGATTACAGGCAAGTGCCACTGCATCTGGCTTAATGTCCTGTAAAGAAAAAAAAATATTTCCTCTGTGTGAGTGTGTGTGTGTGTGTGTGTGTGTGTGTGTGTGTGTGTGTGTGTGTCTATTAACGTGCAGGAGTCACATGTCTATACCATATGAGCCATGGATAATGGACTATGGTTGCACTCCTGAAGGACCCTTACTGCGATGTACCCTGGCTTTATTCTCAAAGTAGCTATTCCACAGAGACGTTGAGAAGTAGTCAGGCCCTACTCAGTGTCTCAGCAGTCCTGCAGCATATTGATGTACTTGAGATGGAGAGTGACTGAAAGGGATTTGTGATGCTAGGCTGGGAGGAGGTCACAGCCTCTGACCTAGGCTGAGGCTCTGCCATAGACAGTAGGGCCTAATTGACTCAGGTTGAAAGTTGAAGCCAGCTGTCACCTCTGGCAAGATGGTCAGGGCCTCCTCTCTGTGAACTGTTGGATTTTAAGAGAGACTTACTCTGCTACTGTGAGCAGTGACTCTTAGAACCTTTTCCGTCTGCCACCTCTGGCAGCTCAGAGAGAAAGCAGACCATTGGGAAGGGCAAGCGTTGGTCCTGGTCCTGGAGGAGTAAGGTGGCAAGGGTGCTGGCATCCAGTCCCTTGCCAGTGCTTTTCAAGGTCCCACAGGTTGCACCACAAGGGAGATATTTTGAAACACACCAACCCGCTGGGTCCTTGCCCCTATGCACCAACAGATCCCTTCAGGGCCAAGGTTACAACAAAAGTGCCACCCAACTATCTTCTTCCTATATTGCTCTACTAAGTGAGGAGGCACATGGGGAGAAAAGTGCTATGAGAGACAAAAGTAGACCAAGAAAACAAGCGGAGAGAGAGAGACTGTCCCCACTCCTGAAGTAAAGAAGTTTGTGAAAATAGACTTGGCTTCCTTGGTGTGTGCATTCATGGAGAGAGAGAGAGAGAGAGAGAGAGAGAGAGAGAGAGAGAGAGAGAGAGAGAGAGAGAGAGAGAGAGAGAGACTGTGTCACTGTCCTCAGAGCAGCAGCAAAGCTACATGTGGGGTGGTACGTGGCTGTGCTATGCTCAAGGGTGGGGGGACCTTTCCATGCTGCTGCAGGCCAGGGCTTTATAAACTCAGAGACAGTGGGGCAGGTGTGCTCATGAACAACAGCTCTGAGACTGGAGGGAGCTGGAGAGAGCTAGTAGCTTCAAGGCCTTCATAGTCAGTACAGTCAGGCCACCAAGTGTCATTGGGGGTAGAGGGGCTGTGAGTAGAAGTGACAATGGCACCTGAGCATGTGTGAGGCAGAGACAGGAGGATCACTATGAGTTTGAGGTTAGCAAGGTCTGCAGAGAGAGAGAGAGAGAGAGAGAGAGAGAGAGAGAGAGAGAGAGAGAGAGAGAGAGAGAGAGAGAGAGAGAGAGAGTGTTGCAGGGCAGGAATGCTGTGAGACCTTGCCTCAAAATATTGCAGATATTAGGAAATTAGTTGGGTGGCGTGCCTTTAATCACAGCACCTGGGAGGCAGAGGCAGGATGGTTTGTGAGTCCAGGACAGCACAGAGTCACAAGGAATGATGACAACAGTGAGAGGAAAGCATTTCAAAAGGCTTCAGTCTAAATGAAACATTTATTGCAAACCTAGAATGGACCCCATTCTGACCCTAACCTGAATATAGTGTAGAAAACAGAGTCTATTTACTTTCCAGGCTCCCTGATTCCAGTACGTACAGCACTCTTAGCTCCACTAGAAAGCCTGATGATGTGCCCTTACGTTCAACATTCCCTCAGTTAGTCAAAAGCACTAAGAAGTACAAGGTCTTATGTGCACAGCATTGATTGCTTTCTGACAGGGCACTGTAAAAGCGATGAACCGAAGACTCTCAGATATGTTCCCAAGCAGATAGCACTATGGCAGCGTCGGGCCTTCCAAAGCTTTTACCTTGCTCATGTATTCATGAGGGCATGGCAGGGTTCAGATTTTTGATTATTTTCTGGTTAATTTACAGATACTATAGTGTGATGGTACCAAATTTTTATCTCAGCACTTGGGAGACAGAGGCAAGAGGACCACTATAAGTTTGGGGTTAGCCTGATCCATACAGAGAGTGTTCCAGAAACACAGTTAGACCTTGCTCAAAAATTAGAGGCAGCAAATGAAAGCCAGAGTGAATCCTGGAGGATTGTGGAGCTATGTCCACTCACAGTTAGGAACACATCTTACCTTCTGTCTAGCACAGTGCCCGGGACCCAGTAAGTGTTCAGGTTAATGAAATCACAGTGAGCAATGCAACATCTGCATTACCTCTGTTGGAAATCTCCTGCCCTGCATACAGGCTACTTGGGATGTGGACATCAGACATGGTGAGGCCGATGCTGTGGTGAGTCTGGATGAGCAGTGTCATCAGAAGCTGAGGGAAGAGCCGGAAGTCTGTTTCCCATAAGCACCTTATAAAGAGCATCTGTTACCTGTGGCAGAAAAGGCACCGGGAGGCACTGAGCACCTGTTGCTTCTAACCCTCTGTCACAGCCAGTCCACAGACAGCGCAGCAATGGTACCTGGCAGAGGCAACAGACCTGAGAGGGAAAGGAAGAGTAAAGTGATCATTAGAAGTGAGCGGAGGCCACGCAGAACAGAGTGTATGCTCAGCAAGTCGTGGACCAGCACCACATACATATATACATATGGGGAGAGAGAGAGAGAGAGAGAGAGAGAGAGAGAGAGAGAGAGAGAGAGAGAGAGAGAGAGAGAGAGATCTGACTCGTAATTAAAAGGGCCATTGTTTTCTATTTTATATATCATCACATTAAATTATTTTTCTTCACAAGGTTGGATTACTCCTGGTTATTTTTAAAGGACAACAGCAGGACTGCTCATACTGTACTGCACCCTCCTACACTCTCCGTCTCCCTCCATGTCCGTGCCCATGTAGAGATGCACACAGATTTACTGTGGAAGGTTAGAAACAAACTTTCAGCCAGGCGCCTGTAACCCCAGCACTTGGGGAGGCAAAACTGGCGGATTATTGTGAGTTCGAGGCCAGCCTGCTCTACAAAGTGAGTCTAGGACACAGAGGCTACACAGAGAAACCCTGTGTCAACGCCCCCCCCCCGAAAAGGAAAAGAAAATAGGAAGAAAAAAAAAACAAACTTTGGAAGAAACTTTGGAAATCTATCTGACACTATCTCAGAAAACTGGTGATAAGGATTCTTCAAGACCCAGCTATTCCACTCCTTGGAATCTACCCAGAAGATGCTCCAGCACACAACAAGAAAATTTGCTCAGCCATGTTCATAGCAGCCTTATTCCTAATAGCCAGAACATGGAAACAGCCTAAGTGTCCCTCAGTTGAAGAATAGATAAAGAATCTGTGGTACATTTACACTTTGGAATACTACTCAGCTATTAAAAACAAGGAATTCCTGAATTTTATGGAGAAATAGATTGGAGTAGAAATGATCATAGTGAGTAAGTTAACCCAGAAGCAGAAAGACTCAAATGGTATAAACTCACACATACCTGGACACTACCCTAAGGGGCATGTCCCATGAAAGACTTCACTCACCAGGAACGTGGGACAGAGGGGAAGAGTTCCTATTGGGACTCTAGGTGAGAGAAGCATGGGAGAATGGGGAAATAGAAGGATCCAGAGGGTCCTAGAAACCTACAAGAACATTATGACGGGCAGATATGGGCCCAGAGGTCCTGCTCAAACTATGGCACCAGCCAAGGACAATCCGTGCAGTAAACTTCGAACCCCTACCCAGATCGATTTAGCCAATGGACAGGACATTCTCCACAGTTGAGAGTGGAGACTGACTTTCACATGAACTCTGGTGCCCCATATGTGAGCACATCCCCTGGATGGGGAGGCCTGGTAGCACTCAGAGGAAGGATAGCTGACTACCAAGAAGAGACTTGATACTTCCTGAGGATATATAGAGGGAGGGGGAAGGCCCTGTCAGTCACAGTCATAGGGGAGGGGAATAGGGTGAAATGGGAGGGAGAGAGGAATGAGAGGTGCAAGGGATGGGATAACAATTGAGATGCAATATGAATAAATTAATAAAATATATTTATTAAAACTTCTCAGGAAAGAATCAACCCTGCCTCCTTTGCCCTCTTCAACAACTGCTGGCCTGTTCCGGAAGCAGCCATGTTCCCTCTCACCCAACACTCACTTGGTTTTCCCAACTCGAACTTTGCATGACTTGTGCTTGCAGGTTTACACTTACGTATTTTTAAGAGGCTTTCCATGAATTAGTTCGGGCCAGTACGATGAAGACCCTGACCTCTGGGCTACACAGGAACCATGACCGAGGCATTCAGTTACTGTCTCAGCTTCCTAAGTGTAAAGCAGGCAACAACAGTGTCATCCCTGAGCTAAGGTGAAAGCGTTCAGGATAATGACTGGTCCATAAAGAACCCTGTCTGCTGTGTACGCACATTTGAGGAGCAGTCTCTGTGGCTGCTGTTGTAGCACCCAGCACAGTCTCTAATGAACATAATCAGCCTTTCCGCAGTTAAGAATATGAGGGCTGATTCCTCTGCTAAACTGTAAGCTCCTAACGGCTAAAGACTAGTTCTCATGTTTACCTCAGCGTTTCCAAGTCTTATAGACTGCCAGGTACATGGTACTCACTGAATAAATATTTTACAAGCAAATGGAAAGAAAAATCAGTCCCATCTATGATCCCCTATGGGACAGGAAGAAATTATAGGAATGGCATCTGTCTGTCTTCCATTAAAATTTAAAATGAGTGTTTCTGAATAGGCTCTGTCATGAAAAACTGAATTGTCTGTCACCCAAGTTAGAAGGATTAAAAGTCAAATTCAAGACTACATCAATAGTCCTAAATGCTTTGCCTATAGCTCAGATTTAAATTAGAATCCGTAAAGGCATTACTTTACAATGAATAAAAGTAGCAACTACAGTAGCTTACACATGGCCAAACTTGGATTCAAACCCAGTTAACACTACAGAGTTCACACTTCACTTAATTAAGTTGGGGGCTAGAGAGATAGCTCAGAGGTTAAGAGCACTGGCTGCTCTTCCAAAGGACCTGAGTTCAATTCCCAGCAACTATATGGTGGCCCACAACCATCTATAATGTGATCTGATGCCCAAGACTGGCTTGCAGGTGTACATGCAGGCAGAGCACTGTATACATAGTGAACAAATAAACCTAAAAAAATTAAATGGGTGCGGGGGTGTGCAAGAATAGAGGTCAGAGGAACACTTGGAGTTAGTTCTTTCTTTCTGCCAAGTAGGTCCTGAAGATCGATTTCAGGTCAACTCATCCATCAGGCTTAATGAGAAGAACATGAACCTCCAGCGACATCTTGACAGCCCCCTACATTTTTGTTTGTTTTGAAAATGTTGAAGAGAAGCCTAACTCAGAAAGAATCACTTGTCTATGAACAGTAGTTTCATTTATGTCTTTGTGCATCTGTCAATCTAAATGTGAAAGGTCTTTTCAAAAAATTAAAAGCCAGTATGTGTAGAGGTAGTGGCTTAGTGTAGAGTTTGTTGCCTGGTTTTGGGACATAGTACCTCTAAGCACCTAACCCTAAACTAAAAAAACACAGAGCTCTATGATGTGCAGTATCCATCAATATACCCAATGCACCCATGGGCCAGGGCTTGCTTTTCCTTCCATGCTGGGAATTGAACCTCAAGCACTATTTTAGGTATTAAAAGTAAAAACACAGCTAGGGAAGCCGGCACTCGGGAGGCAGAGGCAGGTGGATCGCTGTGAGTTCGAGGCCAGCCTGGTCTACAAAGCGAGTCCAGGACAGCCACGTCTACACAGAGAAAGCCTGTCTTGGGGGGAAACACAGCTAGGGAACCTTTCCCAAACAGGTTACATTCTAGTGAAAAAAGAAAGACATTATACACAAAATTAAGAAATATGATTTATCATGTTGGAAGGAAAAGGCACTGGAAAGAAAACAAAGAGCAGATTGTGACTGCTGTGGTCTGTGAAAATCCAAGTAAGCCCTGAAAGCAGAGAAACACCACGGGAAGTAGATCCAAAGACTGAACCAGGAGCTTATATGGTAACAGGCAGCAGAAGCCGATCCAAACGGCCTCTTGTAGCAACTGAAAGGACTCTGGCTTCCACTGAAGGAGAAGAGGACCTCAGCAAGTTTCTGAGTGGGGAAGCAATTTGGCATGCATGCTAACAGGAGTGCTTAGTTGAGGACAATGCTGTGTGGTACTTGACTAAGTAGGGGTAAAGGCAGGAGAGGAAGGACGAAGCTAGGTAGGAGAAGATGGCTGTGATCCAAAACTGAGAGAACAATGTCCAACAAGATGACAGAAGTGGGGGCTGGAGAGATGGCTCAGAGGTTAAGAGCACTGGCTGCTCTTCCAGAGGTTCTGAGTTCAATTCCCAGCAACCACTTGGTGGCTCACAACCATCTATCATGTGATCTGGTGCCCTCTTCTGGCCTGTAGGCAAGCATTAAAAATAAATACACAATTAATTTTAAAAAATGACAGAAGTGGAGGTGCTACGTGTCCAGTCTTGCTATACAATGTGAAGTTAAAACCTACCAGAATTACTAATGGACAGGAGGATGTAGAGAAAGAGGCATCAAGGCACTCGGGCACAATGCCCAATGACCATTGGGCAATCAGGTATTTCATGTACTTTGATGTCGCGAGTGACCGTGCTAAATTGTAAATTCCCCTGACAGAGCCCCTGTGCCAGAATCTGAATCTTCCCAGCTCAAGTTAAGCACAGTAGCAACTTTTCTGGCTAACACTTGAACACTTAAGTTGATGGGTAGGCCCAAATTATGCTGAAATCTTTGGGTATACCTCCCTAGCCATTAAAGCCTTCCAATATGCAAATGAGGTGGGTATTATCTCTGTTTTACGAGAAACCGAGCCTAGCCATCCCTGTATGCTAGCTCATACCGGTCACCCCCAGGACTGGGAAAGCAGAAACAAGATGGTGAATATGAGGTGAGCCCCAGCTACGGAGTAAGACCCTACCTATTTTGTGTGTTTGTATTGGGGTGCATTGATGTAAGTGTGTGCCAGCTTACACGCATGCCGAGGTCAGAGTAAACACTGGACGTCTTCCTCTCTTGTGTTTTTTCCTTAGTGCCTTGAGACAGGGCCTCTTCAATGAAGCAAAACCATTTTGGCTAGACTAGATGGCTACCTTTTGGGATCTGCTGGTCTCTGCCCTCCAATGCGGGGGCTACATGCACATACTGTAGCCAGCCACACCCTGTGCTAACATTTGCACTCAGATCCTCAAGTTGCACTGAGCCATCACCGTAGCTCCCTATGTAAAGAAAGAAAAACAAAACTAAGGTTCTTAAGTAGGTACCAACTCCTGCCCTAACACACATAAGTGAGAGTCAAGCTTCAGACAGTTTCAGTACACCTTCCCCTTTACCAACAGGTCAAATGCTGAGATGGCAAGCTTTGTTCGCTGTGTGCCCATGGTCGAGTTATTACTGGATTCCCAACTACTCACCGAGTAGTGGAAACAAGATACACACCCAAATCGTCATTTTTATAAAGATTCCACTAAGATTCCACCCTACCGTGTCCAATCAATATCTACCAAGCTCTGCGTTGTGCCCGGCACTGTTGGAAGCAAGCAGAGAAATACCACTTAACACAACTCTTAGGAAGCTGATGCCAGGTGAGAAGCAAAGATGTGGAGGGGTTGAGTCCCTTGTACCTGGCCTCACAATAACTGCGTGGCCAGTTACAAGTATCACTTCAGCACAGGCTTTAGGCTCCCAGAAAGACCTGTGAGTCTCCTGTCCCTGTCAGGGAAGAAGAACCTAGAACCTAAAGAAAGTCCAGCGATATGGTCAAAAGCTTTCATGATGCCAAGGGTGGCTCCAGGACAGGCCGTAGGCCGCCGGTTGCATTCAAATGAAGGAAGGAAGCCTGGCACGGGCTCCATGCTGCCACGGTTTGCCCTGGGCCTTGCGGACACCAGAATGCGCTGTACAACCACCGAACGATTCTGGTCGTCGGGACTTTGCCAGCCCACAGCCCTGTAGCACCGTTGGCCCCGAAGGCCCGAGCTCATGCCCCTGCCCAGTAGGAGAGGGGAACAGTGTCTGGCTGGCGCAGGTGTGCTCCAGACTAGCCTCCTGCGGGCGACACCCCGCTCCCCAAGGCCTGTTGGCCAAGGAACCTCACCCGGCGACGCCATTCCTCTGAGCAGGTCCCATCGGAGGCTAAGCAGGCGGACTTCAACTCCGGGGTTCCCAGGATAGGCTCCCGGCAAAGGTCAGTCTCGTGGTCCCACGTGGCAGGGCCGTTCCCAACGGTCCCACTTGGCAGGGCCATTCTTAACTGTCGCAGTGTGGGGGAGTTGAGTCGTGGTGTGCCACCTGCTGCCATGGTTCCTGCTTGAGAACTCACCCTCTCCCCCGTGCCGCGGCCCACTTGGAATCCATGCGCTGTCTGTCACTCATGGGTCTCTCCTGTAGCCAGGCCAATTTTAAAGCCACGAGAAGGGTCCGGTTGGGAGGGGAGAGTCATAGTGACAGATGATTTGGCCCACTTTGGGAAATTCTGCTTAAAGGATTACTTAGATTGTTAATAACGGACTCAACACTGAAGTTTTATCCAGTTTTCAAACCTATGAGCTATACAGTAAGAATTGCATACACTGTATTTTGGTGGTATTCATTTCCTTCGCCCAACTCCCTACTCACTCGACTTCGTGTTCTATTTCTCTCTTTCCCTTTCTAAAAATAAGAATAAAAACAAACTAAGCAAGGAGACCTGCCCTGGAGAGTGGCTGACAGACCCAGTCATTCCACTGAAGAAAAAGGCTTTTCCTTCTCCCAGCAGGTGTCAGTTACGAACAGCTTCCGGTTGGGGGAGGGAGTGTGGCTTGTGCCCACTAAGCCTTCTCTGGGCTGGGGTTTTGTATGGCTCGTGCTTGTGCAGGTCTTGTGACCACGATGGCAGTCTCTGTGGTTTTGTGTTGCGCCCTTCTTGTCATACTTGGGAAATGCCGCTTCCCTCTGGCTCTCTCAGTCTTCAGGCTCCTCTTCCGCACAGGTCCATGAGGCCCCAGGTGAAGGGTGTGATAGGGAAATCCCATCTAGGGCTGAGCTGGACAAAGTGTCTCCTTGTCTGCTCGTTGATCAGTTGCGGGTCTCTGTGTCAATCGCTGTCTGCTCCAAGACGCAGCTTCTCTGACCTGCACGTTGAGCAAACTCAACATGGAAGCCAGAGCCGACGTGTAGCTCCAGTTACTGACCATTCACAGAGCAGCTGGAAGCAGCACTAGCCTTCCACACACATTGTTTCATTTACTCTTTTTTTTTCCATTGAACTCTGTATATTTACTTTATTATTGTTGTTGTTTAATCAATTAGCTCCATTTTCAATCTTCTTTTTAAAATACTTTTATTTTATTACACATGTATAAAACAAACTACATACAGCAGGGTGACCCATGTGACAATCACGGGAATAATGAGTCCTATACATGTTACATTCGTAGTGACTTGGCCATCTGCATTCGTCTCGTTTGAAGTAAGTGTCTTTCCTTTCTTGTTGGGTCTAGATTTCCAAATGAGATTCAATAGCTATCCTATCTCAACTCTAATAGCTTAACTTCTTTATCTTGATCTAAAACAGTCTTCTCCCCTAACCAGCTAAACTTACTTATAAAACTATACTATCTTGTCTTCAATGCCCCTCAGAGACCTGAGAAGGAATAAAACTTAAATTCCTGAGTGAACCAGCAGTGAGGGTTAGCAGCTTCCAAAATGTACAAATTGACTTAAGAGAGTTTACTCCCTGACCAGTTACCCAAAACACTTTATAATGGTGGAGCTTCATTTTCAGCTTTCTGGCCTAATATTTTTGCCAGACTTGTTCGCAGGGCAGGAACTATTGAGGACTTGCTTACCCTGACTTGGCAGAGTGCGGCAGTCCACTCTGCCTGCATCTAAGTAGCCCATTTTTAGGCAGATTCTGTTAGTGGCGGAACGGGGACATTTTGCCCAGTGGCTATTTTGCCACCTTTGAAGCCATGTCCATAAGGAGGCTCTTTGATGCTCATCATCTTCTTTGAGGTCGGCTGGGTGTTGTCAGGAGTTAACTTGTCTTGTTGTCGAAGAAATTTAGGATTGGAAGAACAACTTTAAATGCCATATTCTGGGTGTCTCTGAGGCTTTTGAAGACCTTATTCAACTATTTTACCTCATGTATCTTTGATAGAATCATATCTATCTAAGACTTTGGATATGTATTCTCGTGTTACTATCCTGTGAAGTGTGCACAGCCTCAGTATTAGCACTTTAAAAGGAAGGACATATTCTGACTACAGCCTGTTTTATTTTTTGTTTCATTGTATTTTTTTATCTGAATCCAGTGCCTTTATTTTTATTTGAAGATGAACAGGATCAACACACCCGGCAGCTCTAGTGACCTTTGCTCACAGCACTGAGAAGCAGTGAGCTTAGCAGAGTCTCTCCATGGCAAAGCATCTGGACAGTAGCTCTGTTCTTTAGAAGAGCGACCAGGCACCAACACCTGTGCAGCCACCAGAGCAAGCTGAACCGTCAGGGCTTCCCTGAGGTGGGAGCCTTGGGTTGTCTCCTAAACACATCTCAAAAGATGCCACTGCCTAATTCTGGACTGAGTCTCCTTGTTAATCCACCTACAGACCCTCTTCCTGTGGACCTGGTTTTGGCAGAATGTCATCTTTTTCAGAGTTGCTGTTCTGAAATCAACACTTTGACTCCATCAGAATACCAAGCGCCCCCATAGAGGGAGCCTTACCAAACACAGACGGGATGTGATTGTCTAGAATCTAAGGATGGGCAGCGGGAAAACTCACCCTAAAACATCTATCTTCCCGTGGCTCAGGACTCCCTGCGAGGGATGAGAAGGCTAGAAATGGCATGCTTCGCAGGACTCCACAACACTGCGCGTGTGCGGTACCCCAAGACTGCTGGCCTCTGCAGCGCCCCTTCTTCCGAGACAGCTGCTCCCATACAGCTTGGGCACATAGTCATCCCACTCTGCCTCGTAGCACGTGCCAGGCCACTGGGGCTCCCAGGGGATACTTCTTGCGTAAGGCCACACCTCAAACTTGCAGTGGTCTCCAGACCTCTTGCTGGGGATCTGCTCGGCACAGTTCAGTGGCTTATCCTGTACACCAGCCAGATATAATGGTGGAGGCCCGTGCCACGGGGAGGCCCAGAGGCCACCTCATCTGAGAGGACCATGCCACTGCTGATGTCACTGCCCCTCTCATGTTGACCACCAGAAAATGGTACCTGAATTTGGAGTCCTCCTGCTAGGAGCATCAGGGTCTGTGAGGACCAGGATGTAGAGTTTTCTTGGATTAAGACTGTACAATGAAAGGCCGCTAGGCCTATTTGTGACCTGGGTGGGCATCAGCACTTTGCCCAGCTTGCCCACCCCTACATGCTGCATGTGGCCGCCACCTCCAGCAGGCTCAGCGGCACTGCCCACTGGCTGATGTTGGCCTGCATGGTGATGGCAGGATAGAGGGCACACGCTGAGTCCTGAGTGCCGCGAACCCAAGATGCTTCTATGGCCTGCCTTTTAGCTATTGTGAGCATATAGTTTCACAATATGGCAATACTTTTTTCATATTGCCCAATTTTGTTTTGTTTTTGAGGCAGGGTTTCTCTCTGTAGCCCTGACTGTCCTGAAGCTCACTATGTAGACCAGGCTGTCCTCAAACTCAGATATATGCCTGCCTTTGCCTCCTGAGTGTAGGGATTAAAGACGTGGGCCACCACCACAGAGTGTCCCAAATATTATTCAACTAGGCAGGGGAGAGTCAGTTCCGGGTCTAGTAGGTACCAGTCCTCCATATAGCAGCCATCAGCCCTATGCAGTTTTTTCACTTTGAACTTAGTTAAACCAAGTAAAATGTCAGCATCCGCTCCCCAGCTGTGCTTCAGATGCTCCCTTGCTCAGTCAGGGTAGCTGCTGGATGTTGTATCAGGTGATTTGAAATTACAGGGTAGATGTTTTCATTATCCCAGAGGGTGATATTGGGTAGTGCTGAACTAGAATATACTTAAAAGCACTCTACCAATTCAGTAATATAAGACAAGCCAGTGGAGTGCTAGAGAGAGAGCCAGCTGTTAAGTTTTTAAGAATTTTTGCAAATTGGCTAAATATAGCTATTTAAGACATTAAATTATACAGCTATTTAAGTGAAAGAAAACATGCTGAAAATTTAACTCTTCCTTTCCTGACTTTATTACATTTTACCGTTGTCTGAGCATGTGTGAAGGCCTATATGCATGTAATAAATACCTCACTGGTGGAATGTGATGAGACAGTATATATACCACGGCACAGTTTGTTTCCAAGAGTAACATTTGTCATTTGATTTGCCCACCTTTATTTACACCACAAAATTTGCATATGTGGTAAAGCAGAGCTTGGTTTATTGTTTTGTCGATTATCTAACCTAATAATGGGGAACGGTTACTAGAGATTCCTATTTTAAAATATGTCACCTCTGGTATGGTGGCGCACACCTGGGACCCCAGCACTTGTGGCACAGAGACAGGAGGACACGAAGTTCAGAGTCCCCTTCAGCCACATCATGAGTTTGATGCTGGCCACAGCTACCATACACGCAGAGTGTTATGACTACAGCACTGACCCTGTGGATAGTTTGACTTTGTCTTTTTTGTTACAGTCATGGCTTACTTATTGATGTAAACAAAAAGAGTTGGGCTGGAGAGATGGCTCAGAGGTTAAGAACACTGACTGCTCTTCCAGAGGACCTGAGTTCAATTCCCGGCACCTACATGGTGGCTCATAAGCATCTGTAATGAGATCTGATGCCCTTTTCTAGTTGTACATGCAGACATGACGTTGAGTACATAATAAATAAATCTTTTTTTAAGTTTATATTGAAAAATAAAATCATTCATATTACATTTCAATTGCTATCCCATCCCGTGCATCCTCCCACTCCTCCCTCCCTCCCACTTTCACCCCATTCCCCTTCCCTGTGACTGTGATTGAGGGGGACCTCCTCCCCTTGAATATGATGCTAGGGTATCAAGTTTCTTCTTAGAAGTCTGCTATCCTTCCTCTGAGTGCCATTGGGCCTCCCCATCAAGGGGACATGGCCAAATAAGGGGCACCAGAGTTCGTGTGAAAGTCAGTCCCCAGTCTCCACTTAACGGTAGAGAATAGTCTGTCCCTTGGCTAGGTCTGAATAGGGGTTTGATGATGACTGCACATATTGTCCTTGGTTGGTGCCATAGGGCACACAGAACCCCTGGGCCCAGATCTGCCCATCATAGTGTTCTTCTTGTAGGTTTCTAGGACCCTCTGGATCCATCTATTTCCCTATCTCCTATATTTCTCCCACCTTAGGGTGTCCTCACCACTATCCCATTTTCCTGGTAAGTAAAGACTTTCATGAGACATGCCCCTTGGCCTAGTGTCCAGTTATAAGTGAGTATATACTATTTGAGTCTCTCTGCTTCTGGGTTAAGTCACTCATTATGATCATTTCTACTTCAATCCATTTGTCCACAAATTTCGGGAATTCCTTGTTTTTAATAGCTGAGTAGTATTCCATAGTGTAAATGTACCACTGTTTCTTTATCCATTCTTCTACTGAGGGACATTTAGGCTGTTTCCATGTTCTGGCTATTATGAATAAGGCTGTTGCCAAAGTATTTGTACCAACTTATGCTTCCAACTGCAGTTTATAGGATATTTTTTGCTTCATGTCATTGTCAACATTTAATATTCATGCCAATATTAAATTTTTAAGCAATATGGACATCTTAAAATGTAACTTTTGGGGGCTAGAGAGATGGCTCAGAGGTTAAAAGCACTGCCTGTTCTTCTGGAGGTCCTGAGTTCAATTTCCACCAACCACATGGTGGCTCACAGCCATCTGTAATGTGATTTGATGCCATCTTCTGGTGTGCATAAAGACAGAGTACTCATCTACATAAAATAATAAATCTTTTAAAAGTGAAACTTTTCTCTCAAAAATCTACTTCATAGATATTTGTCTTTACTTCCATGTTTTCCCCCATTTTGCAATATTTGTGTGTGTGTTCTTGGTATATGTATATATGCATGTTTTACAAAAACATTATTTCAATAAAAATTGGATCACATTATAACTGTTCAGCAGCCTCCTTGTTTTGTGTTTTTTGCTCTGTTTTGTTTGAGATGAAGGAGTCTAACTTCACAGTCCAGGCCAGCCTGGAGCTCAGGGCAATCTTCCTGTTTCGTCCTCTAGAGGGTTGCAATTACCATGTGCAAGTCACTCTTCTAGACTGACGGGATATATCCAAGGCAGCCTAAGACCCTAGTGTGCAGGGAGCTACATCTTAGCAGAAGAAATGGTTAACTGAACTATAGTGTGGGATGCAGCCCACCGTGGAGTGCAGAGTGCCTGCCTAGAATATACTGCACTCTGGCTCAGTCCCTAGCACTGCAAATATATATGCTAATAAACTAATCAATTAATTAGGTTGGGCACAGGCTGTGCTTAGCATGCATGAAGCCCAGACTTTCCCCAGCAAGAATAAATGAATAACTGGATGCTACACTGGAAGGTATTCTGGGCTGCAGAAAAAAGGCAAATCAAACAAGGGTAAGAGAGACTGAGGCCTGTAGGAGAGGCACTGTCCTTACTGCAGCCTGTGTCCGTTCGTTCACCTACCCATCATTCCCACAAGAGAGTGACATTATTCTGGGTGCTGCTGATGCATTGTGGACAAGGTGTCTGATAGACAGTCCAACACATGTGCAAGTGCTGTGATCGATGATCAAGAAAGGCTTCTCTGAGAAGGGAGCACATGGGCTTTCCACAGAAGCTCTTCTGAGAAACTAATGTTTTGAATTCTCTCTCTTGTTCCTAGGATCTGTGGTACAGAAGAAGTAGTGATCCCTTGTGTTTCTGACAGTGACTCAGGAAGTGTAGGCCTACAGCTGAGCAACTTAGAAGACATTCAGGAGGATGTACTGTTGGACCCTAGCGCAAAATGTTGGACCCTGGGAGTCCAATTCGGTAAGGGGTCGCCGCGAGAAACCACTCAAGTCACACCAGCTGAGAGGTATAGGTAAAATTTATTACTGACACACCAGAAGTCCCCATTGTTGATGTGTCAGGGAGGCAAAGGACCCCTAGTAGCTGTTACAGACTGCTTATAAATACTAAAACCGCAAGCCAGGGGGAGGAGCTGATCTTTAAACTGATTGGTTGGGCTGCTGTATCTGAGGTGTGTGAGCAGGATGATTGGCTCAGGCCGGGTTAACTGGGGGTCAGAGAGCAGGCCATGTGGGGGCTTTCTGCACGGGGTATTTTCCTAAAGCTGCAGATGGTGGTTTCTTGGAACTAGGGCAGGGGTCAAACCGCCCCGAGCTTGGCCTTGTTTTTCAGGCTTTTCAGTACCTAGTGTTGAACTTACAGGTGAAGGGAAAGGACATTTCTTTTTAGTGAGTGGGGAGAAGGATTTTTCCCAGCTTTCTTATACTAGGAGTTGAACCCAGGACTTCACACATGCTTGGCAAATGCTCTACCCCAAGCTACACCCTAGACTTCTCTTTTAAAGTGCAGCCAACAGCACTTATTGCTCCGGCAGAGCACCAGGTTCAAGTCCCAGAACCCATATGATAGCTCACCCCATCTGTTAACTCCAGTTCAGAGAGTCCAGTGCCTTTTTTGAGACTATGAGCATTGCATGCACATGATGCACAGACACACATGCAGACAAAGCATGCATATGCATAAAGTAAAAATAAATAAATGTAAGGAAAAAAGTCCAGCCAAGAGATATTGATTGAATAATTGCTGGGTGACCAGCTTTTAGCTAGTTTTTGATGATTAATTTGGTTCATGATTTTAAAACTTTGAAAACAGATTGGCACAATGAGAGCATAGCATTAGTCCAGACACATAGGAAACTAAACTTGGTCCTGAGAGATGGTACTGCAGACTGCTGCAGGGTGAGTGCTAGAGGGAGTCCCAGAAAGGAAAGGCCAGTGTGCCTAGCAGCCGGGAAGTCTCCATGTTGAAGGCGGCATCTAGACTGGCCTGCAGAATAATTATCCTCATGTATAGCACACAGGAAATGAGTACAATAATACAGCAGTAGCTGTGACGAACCTCCATGGTCCCTGCCATCTGCAGCTGGCAGAGCAGAAAAGCGACCTTCCAAAACACAGTAATTAAAGCAGTTGTGGAGGTGTAGTACGCACTGTGGAAGAATTAAACAAGAGGCTGAGAGATGGAACCCCTACCCCTGGGAGATGGAAGGACCCTGACGAGATGGGAGCGGAGCTCATGTGCAGGAATCACATGCACTCAATCGTAGCTCAGCAGGTATCAGTGCCCTGCGGTGCCCTGACATGGTCAGATTCCTCGAGACTCAGCATGAGCAGAGCAGGTGCCATGCATTTAGAGACGCACAGCTAGAATTAGGTATAATCCTCGCAATGGGGTGTGGTGGTCAGTGTATTTGGTATCTCAAAGATTATTATTGGCCAGGAGGTGTTTAGGGCTGAGACCTGAATGTAGGAACCAGCGAGGAGGAGAGAGGCAACAGTGTGTGGGAAGGAAGGGGAGATGTAGGCAGAGGGAGCAACCTGTGCCAAGACCAGAGGGAAGTGAGCACGTGGCTTTAGTTAAAGTATAATCTGCTTTAATTGAAGTAGATGAGAAGAAGTGCAAGAAGGTCCCAGCTGGGGCATCCAGGAAACCAAGGAGAACACAGAAGTAGGGCTGAACTCCTCACAGGATCCATTTAATGTTTTCAACTTGGTTTCAAATCTTTTCTGGCTCCAGGACAGGAGAGCAATGTTTGATATAAATTCAAGTCATACTAAGTGTGTGGCAGCTCCTTGAATCAAGTTTTAAAAGTATTTGTGGTTAAGTTCAGACCGCTAGGATTTTCAGTTGTTTGTGGAATGCTGATTTTTTTTTTCTCTAATAAGGCATCAGTTTTCTCATTATGCTTGTTCTCTGACAGGAAGATGACACTTATATCCTTAGGACAAGATGCTGTACCTCCTCGCTGCAGCCAAGAGAAGCTGCTTTTTGATGCTTGTGTAGGCTTCCGGTACAGTGTTAAAAAGTCTAGGATTCCAGGTCCTGGACCCTATAGCAGAAGCAGCAGAGCCCCTTGTTCTAAGTTGAAAGTTGATTGTAAAACTTTAATGACAGTGTTTGCCCATTGGTGCTCTGGATCAAGACGGAAGGGTTTTTAGAAATTATCTTCCTGACCAAATCCATGGGATCGCTGTGACCCAAGGACATGCTGGTCTCCTCAAAACTTCATCCACTTGTTTATTCAGACTCAGACTGTCAGAGAAGGTTCCAGGAGAGCTGGTCAACAGTCAGCAGAGGCATTCAGACTTGAGATTTAAAGGTTGTTATCTTTACCGTTTTGCTATGGTTTGGGAACACTGATTTTGCAGCTGAGAAAAAAATGAGAGTTGGAGGAGGGAAGGGCGTTGGTCCCGGCAGGCAGGAGAAGCTGTCCCGGCAGGCAGGAGAAGCTGTCCCGGCAGGCAGGAGAAGCTGTCTGCCCCACACGAGTGCTTTGTACCACTCAGCAGCATCACCACACAGAGGCATCATCCAGTGTCTCTCTTTTGGTATTAGATACGGACATCTCTGACATTCCTGGACTCACTGAGGAGCCCCTTTAAGACAATCTGAGATGCCTAACTCGCTGGGCACCCCTCAATTAGCATAGTGTTGTGAGGCTGGTTGTGAACATCCAGGAGATTTTACGTGGTGAGCTAAACAGACATAGAAAAATTTGATGAGCTATCCAATTTATTCTCTATAGTAAAAAATATTTTGTGGGGGGGTGGTGGTGCACACCCTTAATCTCAGCACTCTGGAGGCAGAGACAGGCAGACTTTGAGTTCTGAGTTCAACGCTGGCCTGGTCTATAATGCGAGTTCTAGGGCAGCTAAGTCTACACAGAGGAACCCTGTCTCAATAAACAAAAACATTTTTGAACATACTTCATTGTTTATGTGTGTGTGTGTATGTGTGTGTGTGTGTGTGTGTGTGTGTGTGTGTATACACACACACACACACACACACACACTTTATGGGGTAAAAAATACTTTTTATTCTTATAATTTGTGTGTGTGTGTGTGTGTGTGTATATATATATATCAAGCAAAATAAATGTTAGAGCCATAATACAAGTTACTGGCCAATCTCTAACTTCGCTTTCTTCACATAACCACGATTAGCATTTTCTATTCCCCACAAATGACTATAATTACAGGGAAAACAGTTGTGTGTGTTCTAGGTGAGTAGCTGTAAATCTGTGTGGGGTCCCACTGTTGAGGTGACCCTGTCACACAACCTGTGAGAGTGTAAGAAAACTTACCATGGCCTGAGGGGAGGAAAGGCTCCTCTGAGGAAGTTACCTTTGAGCTCAGACCTGAGGGGTACAAGGAGAAAGAGGAAGTTGCAATTGCGGGAGTGGAATACTACAAAAGTAGTCAAAAGGGACCCGGCGTGCTGGAGGGACTCAAGCTTCTCATGCTGAAGTCGTGCTGATACAGGGGGCAGTGATGCAAGAGAAGGGAAAGACATAGGCTCGGGCTGACGGGGCTGCACCTTGACAACAGGCTCCCCTACGCAGTCCTGGAGCTAGCTGTTCCCCTACGCAGTCCTGGCTGTCCTGGAGCTAGCTGTTCCCCTACGCAGTCCTGGCTGTCCTGGAGCTAGCTGATCCTCTACGCAGTCCTGGCTGTCCTGGAGCTAGCTGATCCCCTACGCAGTCCTGGCTGTCCTGGAGCTAGCTGTTCCCCTAAGCAGTCCTGGCTGTCCTGGAGCTAGCTGATCCCTACGCAGTCCTGGCTGTCCTGGAGCTAGCTGTTCCCCTACGCAGTCCTGGCTGTCCTGGAGCTAGCTGTTCCCCTATGCAGTCCTGGCTGTCCTGGAGCTAGCTGTTCCCCTACGCAGTCCTGGCTGTCCTGGAGCTAGCTGTTCCCCTCTGCAGTCCTGGCTGTCCTGGAGCTAGTTGTGTACACCAGGTGGGTCTTGAACTCAGAGATTTGTCTGCTTCTGCCTCTTATCAATTATTATCTTGGCTGGTTGTGGTGGTGCACGCCTTCAATCCCAGCACTTGGGAGGCAGAGGCAGGCAGATCTCTGTGAGTTCCAGGCCAGCCAGGTCTACAAAGTGAGTCCAAGACTGTCAAGGCTACACGGAGAGATCCTGCCTTGAAAAGCAAACAAAAAATAATTATTATCTTTAGCTTAAAAATAAATGTAAACTCCTAGCCCTTGGGGAGGCAGAGGCAGGAGTATCACTGAGTTTTAGGCCAGCCTGGTCTACAAAGTGAGACTGAGACAGCCAAGGCTACACAGAGAACCCTGTCTCCAGAAACTAAAATCCAAAAAACTAAAAACACAAACAAAACAACAAAAAACAAAAACAAATACAAAATCTTAAACAACTAAGTAGAGTATAAGAAAGCAAATGGCAGTGACTGGAGAGATGGCTCAGTGGTTAAGGGTACTTGCCACTCTTGTACAGGACCTAGGTTCTGTTCTCAACACCCGAATTGGCATTTCCCAACTGCCCATAACTCCAATCCTAGATCCAACATCGTCTTCTGACCTCGAGGGCAGCTGGCACACACATGCTGCACATACATACTTACATACATACATACATACATACATTCCTACATACATACATACATACATACATACTTACATACATACATACATACTTACATACATACATACATACATACTTACATACGTACATACTTACATACATACATACATACATACTTACATACGTACATACTTACTTACATACATACATACATACTTACATGCATACATACATACTTACATGCATACATACATACTTACAT